>NC_081331.1:8138653-8436537 GCF_022539665.2 Daphnia carinata
TCAAAATATTGATAAAGAAAAGGTGACTGCAGAGGTCAACCAAATAGATACTGATTCAGCGCAATATGATTTGAAAGAAAAGAGCGGTTTGGCTGGTTACGTCTTTGGCATGCACAACAAGTTCTTTAGATAACGGCGTTGCAAACGTGTCGTACAGTCCCGGCGAGCTACTAATCGTAGAAGACGAGGATTCTTTTTTTAGGTAACTTTATTTTTCTGCGTGTTACTTTTTTCTTTCTTTTTTTATAAGTTTCATTTAAACGTCTTATTTTACAAAATCATAGATCTTGACGAGCAGTTTTTGAAACAGCAAGCGGTAGTTGAAGAGCTGAATTCTAACTTAACGTCGTTTATTGTGGCGAATAATATCGATATTCAATCTCATGATGACAATTTGGATTCTTCATTTAGTGAACAGATGCCAGTTACACCCCCTGTAATGCCACCGTCTGATTTGAAAGATGAAGCGTGTAAACTTGGTGAGCCTACCGGGTCAGCACAGGTGGCCTGCAATGACACTGTCAGCGATATCTGTATCATAAATACAGCAGACGATCAGTCCAACCAGACAACACATTCTTCACCCATTCATCTGGATAACACCAAACCAGAGGTATATAAATAAATAAACTCCGCCATTTGATAGTGTTTAAAATGAGTATTCTGTTTCTGCAGGAAGGAGCCATTATAGTTGAAAAACAAGAACATTTGACACTCTTGCCGCGCGAGAATGAAGCCGAATAAATTCCACAAACAGCAGATTTAACAGCAGCAACACTTGGTGTGGCTAAAGACGAGCTTAGTTCTATCTTTATGTAAGCTAATTGTTATTTATTTTTTCTTACTTTATGTTTTTGTGAAATCGATGGTGTTTTTTTTTTATACGTTATTGTGTGTGGCAAAGCATACTTCAGCTGAGGGTTCTAATCCATCCCCAGCTCTTCTGTATGCCGTTTTATTTTTATCCAGTAATGAACAAAGAACAAAAAATTTAAAAATTGATATATATGTGATCTTTACGTTGATACTTCTCGTACGTTCAACACTTTGTTTGTTATGTTCTTTTATTTCTGTTTGTCTTGAATGCTGGATAGGTTGGTAACGTGGATTAATTTAGACGGACTGAATGGAAGGGGAAAAAATTATTTTGCCCAGTTTACCTGTTTCAAGTGATCCAGCAAAATAAAAATCAGTAATTTCGTAAATAATTTCCTTATTTGCAATTTTAGATTAAGAATCGTATGGCAACGCCGGATGGAGCTCTTTCCCATCCGTTGGTTTCAGTGGTAGAAAATGGCGGTTAAAGTATTCTCTCCTACAACTGCACTCTGAAGACGCCGTCAGCCCTAGCACCCAAGCAACGCTTAACGATAAATCGATTCTTTTCCGTGTAAGTTTTTAGTATTAAAGAAATTTTGGGGTAACCCGAACTTCATATCAATACTTGATTCCTCAAACGCATGGTTGTACGGAGGTCATCCTTTCTTCACGTAGAGTCATGGCGGACTATAGTCATGATTAAATAGTCGACCAAGATTATAGAATCTTAAGGCGCAACATAAATGAGCCGAACCTAGTTTCCGAGTAGTTAGGCCTTTATGATCACAATCAGGTGCATTAAGCCCTTCGAAAACCGATCTCGAAAAGCCATGCACGTAAACTTCAGTGCTCGGACGGTTTCACTTCGTAGACTTTAAATCATGCTCTAAATAAAGAAAAAGACATTTGCATAATTCAATATTTCTACTTATCAACTTAAGGGCATGTGAAACAGTTATTAAGTTAATTCGTGGTTAGAAAGTTGCACAAATCTGTTAATTTGTATTGAATAAAAAATTTGGTTAATTGTACATAAAATTCTTTGGGCTGTTCCCTTCTGTAGGTAACAATAGGACATTGTCCTGGTGGCAGTTTTTAGATGGATGCAAGAAAGAAGGGAAAACCTGTTTCGTCAGACATTTCATTCATAGATGTGAGACATTCTATTTATTTATTTTTTATTTGCGTTAATGATCCTTGGTATTTCTTTGAATGCTTATCATTGTGCAGTTGGCTGTAGTGCAAATGGACAGCTTGAAAGTGTTACCTTACATAGACAAAATTCCCTTAACGTAACAACTTTGAATTTAAAAAAAAAGATCCTATACAATTGATTGATTATATTGATAGTTTTCTTTATCACTTAAGTAAAAATGCTGATGCCTGTACCATTCATCCATTAAAACTGCCTTTTTTCCTATTTCTCTCTGCATGAAATCTACTCCAAGCTTGGTATGGATGACAACGCTGAGTCTGGAATATTGCCAAGAACTAATGGTGATGCCCTTGTAGTAGCTTTGCAGAAGAAGGAAACCTACAACAATCTTGCTTCTCAAGGTAACAAAGCAACAATAATCTGTCTTTTTTTTTCTTTTTATAGTCATCAAACCTTTCACTTTATTTCCTATTATAGCTGAAACTCGTCTTCCTAAAATTCATCAAACGATGGCAAAACATAATAATGAAACCACTGCTGATAGGAGCACCCTTGACCTACGGAACCTTGTCATTTCTCAGTTGGACCCGATGTTGAGCTCCGGATCGAAGAGTGACGTTTGTACATTAAAAGCGAAAGCTTGGAAAAAATTGAAACTAAAGAGTTCTGAGAGGAGGAGCGTTTTTAGTGGTTCATGCAGTAGGCAGCAGCCCCAGGTTACAGGTGGAGGCGGCAAAACAGCTAAGGTGGACACTGAAACAACTAACAGAACGTCTGATGAGCAATCACACAGGACGGAGTTGGACGTGATTGCCTGGGAATTTAACATTAGCTTTGCAGGTGTTTGCGTGAAAGTGAAAATGGAACTACTAGACGTGAGTTACTCCCCGTATACGCATATCATGTTAAAACCTAATTTCCATTTTTTAGGAAAAGAATATGGCGGATTTTCCAAAGCTGGAAATACCCTCGAAATTATTAGTTTCGAATAGAATCAGTGCGGCAGAAGCTTTGAATTATTTCAAAATAAGAAAGGCGGCAGAAGACGAAATTTGTTTTACCAAGCTTTTGCCTGCAACAGGCATTACTTTGGACGATTACTTAGTATTCTGTTACATGCATGAAAAGAAGGGATTTACCGTTTTAAGGACGACATATGTTCCCGGTCCAGTAAAGCTTTTCTGTTTTATTACTCTAGTCAAAGGAGACTGTTCCACAATGGAATTGGCATCACTGTCACCTCACGTGAAAAGTAACTAGCATTTTTATTCCACAATTTGTTAGTTTATTTTTGTCCTTCAGCGATGTGATTTTTATGTTTTGCAGTATTAGTAGAAAGCCTGACCCATGATTTATTGATGGGCGTTATTGTGTTAGCAAACAGGAAACTAGACACAAATCATGTCGATGATAAGTCTACCAATATGCTCCCAAAAAGGTTAGGAAAAGTGTCAACAAAAAATTTAATCAGTTAGCCCTGCACTCACCTTCTTTTCTATTAACAATTGCAGACCTCAGAAAATCCTGACTGTAGAAAAACCATGGACTAATCGGATTCAACAAATCTGCCCGCTACCGAATGAAATCGGATCGAAATCTGAAGCTTACCCTGTAACAGAAGAAACAAACACTGATTTATCAGGCCCTACGAAAAGCTCTGTTAAACGATCAGCATCTACAACCTTAAAACTCAGTTTACCTGCTTCATCTTCGCTTCCCAAATTACTACCATCATCTGCTTCAACCAATCCGCTAATCTCAGCAGCTTCGTCGTCTGACAGGGAAACGATCAGCAATAGTTCTACGAAACCGGAAATCTTGTCCTCATCCACATTAGAGGGTGCTCGTAAGAGAGTCGCAATGAAATCCGAAGATGGAGGGCCAAATAAAAAACCCAGAGTAGATGACGAGATCGTGCGGTCCTTTTCGAGAATCGCTTTGGCGGATGCCTTATGGATTCCAAAAAGGTTAGGAAAAGTGTCAACAAAAAATTTAATCAGTTAGCCCTGCACTCACCTTCTTTTCTATTAACAATTGCAGACCTCAGAAAATCCTGACTGTAGAAAAACCATGTACTAATCGGATTCAACAAATCTGCCCGCTACCGAATGAAATCGGATCGAAACCTGAAGCTTACCCTGTACCAGAAGAAACAAACACTGATTTATCAGGCCCTACGAAAAGCTCTGTTAAACGATCAGCATCTACAACCTTAAAACTCAGTTTACCTGCTTCATCTTCGCTTCCCAAATTACTACCATCATCTGCTTCAACCAATCCGCTAATCTCAGCAGCTTCGTCGTCTGTTCGTTGGCGTTCAACATTCGTAGGTGAAATGCTGGAATTGTCTTCGTCCGAGGAATCGCCGTCGTCCGAGGAATCGCCGTCGTCCGAGGAATCGCCGTCGTCCGAGGAATCGTCGTCGTCCGAGGAATCGTCGTCGTCCGAGGAATCGCCGTCGTCCGAGGAATCGCCGTCGTCCGAGGAATCGCCGTCGTCCGAGGAATCGCCGCCGTCCGAGGAATCGTCGTCGTCCGAGGGCTCGTCGTCGTCCAAGGAATCGCCAGAGAACAACTAAGGAAGCGCTTTTGTACCTTTCCTTCCTTCTGGATCCTTCGTCTTCGCGCTAAAGACAGAAACACGCAATGTGTACCTGCTTGACATTTTTTAATGTTACGTTTCAAAATTCTATTCCATTCCATGTCGCTACCGTCGCATCGTAAGCGAATGCTCCGCTTTTTAAAATGATCACAGTAATGCTTCTCTTTTAAAGTCAAGACCAGGAGCATTTTTTTGGAAACGTAGAAAACAAAATTGATTTCCCAGTGAGTTTAGATTTAGATTTTGAAGTCTATCTACAATATTCTTTTTAAAACTTACAAACTCGCATTGCCTATTCAAAATTTCGTCATTCATTTTTCGTTGTTATTATCACAATATTTTTCCTGTTTAGTCAACTGGAGTAATATATACAAATTCTATCGTATTCTTATTTCTCGAGTATCGCCTTTCCGTTCTATCTTCCTCTTTAGAGGATGTCTTTTGTCTATTGTTAATGTTATGGTTACTTTCAGCAGCTAAGCCTTGCTTCACGTACGGTAAAATTCTATTTCTATTAACGTGTTTGAAACTAGGAAGAAAGGTAATGTAACCTTCATATGCTTGCACGTACATTTGGCTTTCTCTGCAGCATTTTCTGTGCCTAATTCTTTATTTTTTTATGTTTGCTAGCAGGGTGATTTGCAATCTTCTCTAAACTGGCCACGAAAGTCCGATTCTAGCTACACCGTTTGTTGGAAACCGTATTGAGAAACCAACTGCCTGCATGTCTCAAGATAAGGTTGGTTTACTATTAGAGACCTTAAAATTCATGTGATAAAAGTTTCTTTTATTGTTCGTGCAAGGGAATTTGGAGCTACAATGCCGGAGTAGTTCAAGCCTTGTTATCGTCTGTTGCTTTTTCTGTAAGTCATCAATTCTGGATCAACTCAAATTTTGATTGTACTTTTACGGGACACACTGTTTGATGGTTAAGATGCCCTTGGAGCGCTTTCCTCTTAGGGACATTTGTTCCAAATATGCAAAGCATAAAGCGAAATTCAAATCTTCTAGAAGAGTCTTCTCAAGGTGCCAAAATGTTCAGTTTGTCACTTTCTACTCAAACTATTATTTTTATTTTTATTCTTTCAGGATCTGTCAACTCCTCATAGAAATTACACTATCGCGAAGGTGTATGTTTATGATTTGCTTGACATGATTTGTCGTGGTCCTAAATCACCGTGGGAAGCCCCGATTAAACTGCAACATTTATCTTCCAACGTCGCTCTTTACGTCATATGTGTCGGGATGACGAGGACTAGCCTTGAGGAAAAGAATGTAGAGTTGACTGCATTGAAACTTCAAACTTCTGTGTCTTAAAGGTAAGCTCTTCATATTTCCCTAAAAATAATGTAATGGTCATTTTCCGAAAATGCCTAACACCAGCATCAGTCCTGATATCTGATAGATACTAATTGGTTCCTCTAAACGTGGTTAATTTATGTTTCCCGAAGAACTTACCCAATGTTTCTTTTATTACTTAAAGGTTAGCACAATAGTGAGTTTCATTGCATCTTTTGTGATTTTATTAGGGACACCTAAACCAATTTGTTTTGTTCACAAGTAGAGGAAATCATTGCATTCCATTGTAATACTGGTTTAGCGTTCAGTTGCAATTTTTATATTAAGCATGATCCCTGCAAAACGGAATTCGTATGCAGGAATGTTCTTTTATTGAACCCCACCAACATAAAGAATTGCCCTTTTTGTCATAAGTCTAAGAATACCATTCGCGCCCTGCACCCAATAACCCTTGTAGCGCTTTACTATCAGTGGTTTTTGGTGTCGTTAGGTACATGCGTCAGCGCATTCCCCTTTTCCAGCGATGCCCGAGATTGTTTATGTTTCGTATCCCTCATCACCAATTTGACGGATAGGCAAGAAGTATGAAGATTTCTTTTATTGTCCTGCCAAGTATTGCTATGAATGTGCGTACTTGTCAACGCTAATGAATTTCCAGCTCTGTGTTTCGTTTTGCCATGTCTAGTGAATCTGTGTCAGGCCAACGGCCTTTCTACGTCTTCGGCAGAACACAATTTCATATCGTAATTGAATAGATCTGTATCTGTATTTGTGGAAGAGGCCAAAAAGAGATTGTGGCGAGTATTTATGAAACTGCTAGTACTCTACTGTGTCTGAGATGCTCACTCGACTGGCTTCAACCTTCGATATGGCCTCATTTTATAGCAGCTACTGCCACCCTGATTCATCGCTTTGGCCCAGGGGCAACAAGAAGTTGAATTTTTTTGAATATCCAGTATTCTTACCCCACCTCTGTTGTACTGTATGGTGTAGTGAATAACCGTCTCAGGCTGCGTTTCCACCGCTAGCGGGGAATTTCAAAATTTCCAATTGAAAATACGCGGAAAGCAACATCTAGGTTTCACTGAATAGTCGCCGAATAATCCTAAAGAACAGCAATCAGTCTATTTAGATACAAACAAAAGGTTTTATTGAAACTGAGTTGTATTATTCTTTAGGACAAGAGATTTGGGGTGCACTTGTACAAGAACGACATACATTTCTCTGCATGGGTTTTTTTTTTCGTTTTCTTCTATGTTCTTCTTGTTCTCTATATTTTTCTTTCCGTTCTTGGTCTACTGCGGGTTTTTTTTTCAACTCACGCAAAAAAAAAAAATCATTCCCTTTGTTCTTTTAGCTAAAGGTTGGTCCAGTATTTTAACAGACCACGCACAGTGGGAAAGCGGTGGAAAAAAAAGGCAAAATGAAAAATACTTACATCCATGACTATAAAACAGGAATAGTAAAGAGATCACAAAGTGGATTTGACAGAAATAAAATGATAAGGTGTGTCTTCAATATTAGTTTGCCCTGCTTGATAACATAGTTCAAAATAGTCCATGGACTAGTTGGCTGTTAGTCAATTAGTCATCGTCACGAAGCAACTTTTCATCGATGCAAAATTCATCACCCGAATAACTTGATGACGATTCGAGTTGTTCTTCGTCGAATGCGAATTCTGAATAAATCAAAATCAAAATATTTCAGCAATACACCTGATTTTTGTTAATAAAAAAAGCTTCCTACTTGGGTCTACTCTTGGCTCCAATTGCTGCTCATCGTCTGACGAATTATTAATCAACCAATAGTCAAAATCACGAGTCAGCCAAGGTTGCTTTAAGGCGGATTGCATGAAGCGGATCCATGTTGAACCTATTTCTTGCTTCCGGAGCGTCGCTTTTACTCCGCAACTAACGATGCAATGGGAGCTTTTTTCTGGAACTATGTAGCCATACGTGAACGTGTTCAGTTCATATCTACGCCGAATTGTAAAACGACACAATGGTTAAGGTAATACATTTCAACACGTTAACATTGTATCGCAAAAGATTACTACCTCAATCCATTAACATCGGCCACGAAGCTCAAATGGTTCTCCGAAAGTTCAATGGTATAATCGCTCAGGTGGCCCACAACGAACGTTACACAAACATCCTATTGAAATACGAAAATGTCTATGTTTTGACAATTTATGATCACATGTGCCCATTTCGTTGTAGGGAAGCGACTCAAAACTGTCCTTCAAAGGCATCGTGTAACCGATTAGCGCTAAATTTGATTTCCATGTACAATTTGCTGCACCACCAGCTTCTCTTCTGATGCTGGGCCACTTTCACCAGATGCCTCGTCAGATCGACGAGAATCGGTATTTGAGTTAGTATCGTCACTTTCTTGAGATTTCGGAAAGAGGTCAATCCAACCAGGCGAAACATCAAATTTCAGGTCATCTTCTGCATCGTCCAGGTGTTGCGATTTGCACATTTTGCCTCGTAACTCATTTTCTTCAGCCTCCTTCTTGATTGCAGCCGAGTTGCGTTCGATTGCACGAAAATCTTCATCGTTTTCTAGCGAAATGGCATAATTTTGCTCTATCAATTGTTGAGCTAAATTTTGGGGCTCGCTTCCTTCGCGGTTTATCAGTGTAACATGGTAGTGCGGCCCTTTCGTCACTTCATCAGGAACTGTGGAGCGGCGTAAGTTGTGGTGTAGTATTCAGCAGCCTCTAGTATTGAGGAGCCTCTGTGTAGTAAAACGGGGCAGCATAAGTTGTGGTGTAGTAGGTAGGTTCCACGTAGTACGAAGTAGCAGCCGTGGTGTAGTAACTTGGGGCAGCGTAAGACTTCGGGGCTTCAGTGTAGTATGTCGGCTCGGCGTGGTACGACGGGGCAGCTGCCGTGTAGTAAGTTGGAGCTACATAAGATTTGGCTGCTTCTGTTGTGTGATAGGCAACTGCAGTGGTGGTCTAGCTGGGCGCAGCATAATATGTAGGGGGAGCTTCAGTATAGTAGCTCGGTGTGGCGTATGTCGTTGTGTAGTACGTCGGCGCAGCATACGTAGTTGTGTAATAAGAGGCTGTAGTGTAGTATTCCGGCGATTTGGTCGTATAGTATTGCGGAGGCTTGGTGTAGTAGCTGGAGGCAGCATATGTTGGTGTATAATACTCGGTCTTCTTTGTTGTGTAGTATTCGGGAGCCTTGGTGGTGTAGTAAGCTGGAGCAGCATAGGTTGTGGTGTAGTAAGGCGCTGAATTGGTGCAGTATGCAGAAGAAGACGAACCCATTGGTCCACCCATGGCCTGTCCAGCCATCACAGAGACAACGGCCAACAGCGGCATCGCGCCGTAGTTAGCTGAAATTAAGATAATATACACACATAAATCTCTTGCCCCAATTGAGCACAGCGAAAACACACACCAATTTATTACAATTGATTGAAACTAAAATTGATCACAGGTTTAATTCCTACGACTATATAGTAAAATTCAACATTAAATTACCCATAATTACAAAGTTGGAAAACACGATGTGAATAACCGATGGGAATTGTAGTACTGCTCTTGCTCAGTCGAAATGGTTTACTACACTGAATCAAATTATGTTTGTCCTCTCACTTTACTGCGTCCAAAGTCACCCTGTTTCGATTGACTAGCCCTGCGGGTTACGACACGCGCACCTGACAGGTAGTGACGTAATAGCCAATATTCTTAGCGGTACTGGACACTCTACGGATAGCCACCTGCCGACGTCAGGCATCATCCCACTGCTCTACCTCCGCAACTTGGTTGACCCGCTCTACCCAATCTGCTCCACTTTCGTGGGATCTTCCTTCAAATACCGGTATCGTAGCTACAGCGGCCGAAGAGGGTCGGTTGTTTCCGTGTACCAGGGCCTGTAAATGGTGTTCACCTTGCTCTGCTGCCAGTTGCCTCAGGGCTGCGTTTTCTACTACCTGGTCGCGCAATGCCGCCATTAACTCGTTGTGTTGCTGTTGCTGTGGCTGCTGAGCACGCTCTTGGGCAATGCCGGCTGTAAACTGGGCCAGAGCGGCAGTCAGTGCAGGATCCATGGCTGCAGTTGGCTTCTGTGGCTCTACTTCTGATTTTGGCTTTTCCTCGACCGGCGATAGATTAAATACAATGCTTCCCCTCGGGGACGCTACGCTAGGTGCTACAAGCCTGACCCTAGACACCTGCGTTTCCTTGGATGGTGAGCTCCCAGATGGCCCGGAACCACGTGTCCTAATGTGGTAGCAAGGACGGTCGAAACGCTCTACCAACTCTTTCTTCGGAGGCATGCGACACTCCCGAGAAAAAAAAAACAAAAAACCACGCACAAACACACAAACAAACAAAAAAATAAACAAAGCAAAAACAAAAAAAGGAAACAAAGCTAAATGATTACTAGCTGCTAATTATCCACCACGGAACATACCATCACCTAACCCACCAAATGACTCCACGCTTAACAATAGGAAAACGCAATGAAAGCAGAATTCAAAATTTACGCAACGGAGAACGGCCAATAACCAGGGTACGAGCACCAACCTAAAAAACGTACAAGAAATGGGAAGATTAATCAGCGGGGAGTTAAGATGTCGAGGATATAACTAGATATTGCCGCGTGTCCAACACCTTCCTCAGCCGCACCATGTCTGTCACAATTTGCCGGCCGTTGTCGCGTGGTTTCCGAATGGCGGCGCGGATACACTTACCCTCATACAAATTACACAGCAAGAAAATATCTTCTGGGCGTAAGCTATTGCTGAACAAACGTGCGAAAGTGAAAATCAGACTTGCTCATCAGCGTTCATAAGGTTAAACTTCAAATTGATGCTGGAAGTAGTTTAACAAGGTCCAGGTTGAAACTCAACTAGAAGAAAATGGATTCTACCGGGCGAGCACGAGGCCGTTCCCGTGGAAGGGGACGTGGAGAGGAAGGATTGGATACCTTGACAAGAAGACCCGATTTGGCGCAGCAGCATGGAATTGCCCCCTATACTACACAACCACCACATGCAAGTGGACGATCCAGGGGAGGCATGCATCAAGAACCAGAAGGACGAGGACCTGCACTTTCATCCTCACACTCGGGAACTGGATCAGGGAGCCGGACAACCAGCGGCCCATCCAGTCGCGATACGCCGCAAGAACCATCATATACTGGACCAGCGCCTGGCAGAGCCTCGTCGGCCCTTCGTGGTGGGCCGGCCAGGCCTCATGCTGTTTCGTCAACCCGTGCTCCTCCAGGTGCTATGGCCGGTGGAGATACCGCAGCCAGCATGGGTCGTGGAGCAAGCCGTGGACGTGAGCAAAGGGATGTCCAGATTTATACTCGTCCTTCGGCGGAATTTATCAAACTGGGAAAAATCGGTAGCCCTATTCCCGTGACATCTAACTATTTTGAACTCATTAAGCGTCCTGATATGCACTTGTTGCAGTATCGTGTTGATTTCATTCCGGATGTAGACCACATCGGTGTTCGCAAGGCACTCATCCGAGTTCACGAAAGCGTCCTTGGAAAAAATCTTTTCGATGGAACTTTGTTATACAATGTTACTCGTCTTCCTCAGCCATTGGAATTGTTTTCCAAGCGTGTCTCAGATGGATCAGATGTCAGAGTGAATTTCCGGCTAGTTGGAGAAATTCACAAGGAAGACGCCACCTACACTACGGTGATGAATATTATTTTACGTCGTTGCCTCGGCATGCTCAATTTAACCATGTGGAAACGGGACTATTATGATCCAGCAGCTCTTACTGAAATCCTCCAACACTTCTTGAACGTTTGGCCTGGCTACTTGACCACCATCCGACATCATGAAGATGGATTTCTCCTCGGTGTCGAAATCATTCACAAAGTTTTGCGGAGAGACACTGCCCTAGATGTCATGGATAGGATGCGTCAATCTGGGGGTGATATTCAGGCTTTGTGTAAAGCTGAACTTCTTGGGAAGGTTGTTATGACGCATTATAACAAGAAAACATATCGAATCGACGATATTGACTTTACCAACTTTACCACTTTACCAGGAAAACGCAATGAAAGCAGAATTCAAAATTTACGCAACGGAGAACGGTCAATAACCAGGGTACGAGACCAACCTAAAAAACGTACAAGAAATGAGAAGATTAATCAGCGGGGAGTTAAGATGTCGAGGATATAACTAGATATTGCCGCGTGTCCAACACCTTCCTCAGCCGCACCATGTCTGTCACAATTTGCCGGCCGTTGTCGCGTGGTTTCCGAATGGCGGCGCGGATACACTTACCTTCATACAAATTACACAGCAAGAAAATATCTTCTGGGCGTAAGCTATTGCTGAACAAACGTGCGAAAGTGAAAATCAGAATTGCTCATCAGCGTTCATAAGGTTAAACTTCAAATTGATGCTGGAAGTAGTTTAACAAGGTCCAGGTTGAAACTCAACTAGAAGAAAATGGATTCTACCGGGCGAGCACGAGGCCGTTCCCGTGGAAGGGGACGTGGAGAGGAAGGATTGGATACCTTGACTATCCATCATTGTGGGAAATACGCCTCCGAGCTCGTTATTATTTCCTTTTGTCTTAAATACCGTAAAGTCAGTCTTCCCACAAGGAAGATACTTTACATAATGGTGGCAGCGTTTTTCAGAGCTCTACCACAATGATGGACGATGTTATGTCAGGTGGGCATAAACTTTCTCGTACACCTTTGAACACCCCGCTTATTCCTGTAACACCCGTAGTGCAAATCAATGACGAAACGATAGCTAAGTTCATTAGTTTCGAAAAATTGTCAGCTTCTTCCACGACCGTTCCGCATACATTGCAAGGCTGTCAGCCGTCAGAAAAAGGAACAGTAGATGTTAAGCAGTCGGCTTTTCCCATTTTAACTCCCAAAGTGCAGACAGATAACACCCAGTTGAAGAAATTGAGGTCTAACACGGCGTATGAGGCCGTATCTCCATTAGTTAAGCCTACCGCTAGGAGAATTTGGCCTGGTAGCAAAGCTTCCGTTACACCTACTCAAACCGCTCCATCTGTTTATGCAAGGTTAGCTTCTCGTTTTTCCCCCATAAAATCACCTGTGGGAAACACATCAAAGACTAGTTTTCTCTCGAGCACTCTTTTAAGCTTTTTCCAAAAGAAAAGCCCAGTGAATGGACGGTCAACCCAAAGTGAGTCTCCATCACCTATACCACGAGATCACGACCAACCAATCGAGAATATTCCCGGCACCAACGAGTCAGTTACCGTCCCTACTACTGACGCTCAGGTACCTCAAGGAGAGGGAATTGGATTTCCAGTCAACCAATCCATTAATTTGGGAACAACTACGATCGTTGATGCAAACAATCCGGCTGCGGTACCAATACCAAGCCAACGTGACAACGGATTTGAAAAACCCGAAGACACTCCTGAAAGCCTTGGGAGCAGTCCTTGAAACGATAGCAATTGGACAAACCAGGACAACGGCACAGGTTGCGGAGAACCAAGTGGCCGCGCTGACAGCAATCTTCACAACCTATGCGAGGGAGTTTACGATTTACCTACTAGGACAGACTTACAACATCGTCGAGTTACTGACATACACGCCGGCGAAGGACAAGGACCTGTTCAACTTTGTCCCCCAGGAAAGCTTGCTCAACAACCTCGAGGACAGGACATATTCCCTACTCGCAATCGAGATAGCGCAGTTCTCAACCTACCTAAAGGACACCCTGCGGGAGTACCAGCTGAAGTTCCTCAAGGACATCCTCCACCTGGTCCCTTACCTAAGAAAAGTTCAGCCCATAAGCAGTTTGGAGGGATTATTGCCGGAACTGACATCGCTTCAGACCAAATTAAACAACTTCCAGACATCGGTGCAACCGGACGGGCAGCGAATAACGAAGGAAATCAGGGAAACACTCATTCCGGCTACCAACGAATTGAGACAGTTGCTATCATACATTCCGAGGACCCAGGAAGAACAGCAAACCACGCCGAGTCCGCAGGAATCGCCGCTGTCGGAACGCATTCCGAAGAGAAGGCGAGCACGCCAAAGAAACCGGCCTTCCAACCAGTCACGCACTCAACACCCTCCTCAAGCCCAGCAATCCAATCAGCAGGAAGATCTGATAGCGCAACTGAGGCGATTACGAACAGCATTTCAGGACACCCTCAGAATTCACGGCGAAAGACGTCGAATCCTCTCATATTCGATCCCGACATGGCCAAATCTTGTTCTCCTTCACGGGCTGCCACAGTCAACGACTTAAATGATTTTCAGACAAACCAACACACTTTTTCGCGCCTACAATTGCTTCCTTCCTTTTCGGGAAGTCCAATTTCTCGTTTTGACTCTTGGCTAGAATCTTTTGAAAGCATAGTTGATGGGGCAGCATGGTCAGAAGAAAAGATTATTCAGATGCTGCGAGCTAAAATAACAGATAAGGCTTTTTCAGTACTTCAAAACATTATCAGGCAGCATCCGCATGATTATGCGTCTATTAAAGAAGCGTTACTTGATCACTTTCATGGGGATGAAAACGTCGATGTCTATATAAAAAAATTCAATAAGGCTAAACGCAAACCAGGCGAAAAAATTCGTCGACTATGCGCATCGCTTGCACGAGATTTTTAAGAAGGCGTATCCAGCGGGTTATGCAGAGAAATCGTTCACGATAATCCTTATGCAAAAATTTATCGAGGGGTTGGATTCCAAATTACAGGCCAAAGTACGTTATAAAGAATTTCGCGATTTTACCGAGCTTGTAGCATCAACGCGTATTTATGCCGTTCGTTTGGAAGCTTTAGAGACAGATCGGGAAAAACATGAGTTTGTTAGAGCAATCGATGGATCGTGTGACACAAAACATTCAGATTTGACGGAACTCAAGCAAATGTTAATCGACCAGAAGGAAATAGTCAATAATGTCGTTGCTAATATTAGTCAAGGGAATAAAAATGCGGAGAGCCCGAAAGAAAACAGGGAAGACATTAGGGATGTTCTTCAGGAACTCACGCAAGCAGTCAAACAGCTCCAAAGGGACAAGAAAGATTATTCTTCTTCTCCAACAGGCAACCCTTATAAGAAACAAGTTTCGTTCCAAACCAATAGCGGCAATCAAGACAGAAATTGGAGACCTCCTCCTCATCGACCCAATAATAACACCAATTCTTACCAAAATCCGGGATTCTCTAATAGACCTACACAGTCCACGTCCTCGTTTTCCAGACCTTTTATTGATTCGAGAAATCGGCCTACTCAAAATGGAATAACTTGCAATTTCTGCGGTTTTCGTGGGCATACACAATCGGAATGCCGTAAATTCCAACGGCATAATTTAGAACAAGCACAGCCTCCAATTTGTTATTCTTGTCGTGAAATCGGACACAAATCGAATAACTGTCCTAAGTTCAGGAGCTCCGATAGGCCGAATATTCCAGCTCCCCCTCAGCGTCAGGGAAACCAATAGATATCAACTGTAACTTCGGGTCAGTTGATAGGGAGCCTCAGTTAAAATCCCGACAAGTCGCAAAATTAACAACTATAACAAATGAATCGACCCCTAGAATTCCATTAAAAATTTTTCAGATACCGTTGCAAGCCTTATTTGATACAGGCGCGTCTAAAAGCATTATTCACGAGAGAATATTTCATAAGTTACCCCCGAGAGGTCAAGCGATCTGCAGTCAGCTTGATTTCGATTTGTATGATGTAGGGGAGAAAAAGTTACATACGCTGGGAAGAGTTACATTGCCCGTACGATACGGAGAGTCAGTTTTAAGACAAGAGTTTATTGTTACAAATGGTGTTTCTGAAGACTGTATCCTTGGATGGGATGCAATCCAGAAGCACGGTTTTCGGCTTGACGGAGAAGCCAGGAGCATTTATTTAGCAAGGGATGAGCAGGGATCAGCCATCTCTAGGGTACCAGACATGGCAGTTACGACGGTCAAAAAGACGACGCTATTTCGTCAGACTTCGCTAGTAGTTGCAACGCAAATGAAAGGTTCATTTCCGTATGTCCCCCCTAATACCACATTTATGTTTACCCCAGCAGAGGATTTGCCGAACGGTATTTTTATTGAGGAATTCATTGGAAACGTATCTAAAGATGGGAAATATCAAATTATGGTCGAGAATCATTCGTTAAATCAAGTCATACTTCCTAGGAACACTACATTAGGCGTAATTGAGATTATTCATAACGTAATTGGGAAAATTGCTTTAAGTAAATTAGAGGAAAAGCCTACTATTAAAAGTGAGCCCGTTTTAATTTCAGAAGTCGACGCTGAATTTCAAGCTCCGCTCTCAAAACTATTAAATGACTTCCACGACTTGTTCGCAGCAAAAGATTCAGAATTAGGGAACACTAGTCTCATTAAACATACAATTGATACACAAGGAAGAGTCCCTATTCGACAACGCCCTTATCGAGTTTCAAATAATCAAAGAAAAATATTGGAAGATAAAGTACAGGAAATGTTGGATGCTAATGTGATCCAATATTCACATTCGCCATGGGCTTCACCTGTGGTTTTAGTGGAAAAAAAGGGTGGAGAAGTAAGATTTTGCGTTGACTATAGGAAATTAAATAGTATTACAAAAAAGGATTCGTTTCCTATGCCGAGGATAGATGAAACATTGGACAAACTGTATGGGAAGAAATTTTTCACCACTCTTGATTTAGCTTCAGGTTATTGGCAAATTCAAGTTGATGAGCCGGCTATTGAAAAAACAACATTCGTAGTGGAAAATAACCTTTACGAATTTAAACGTATGGCATTTGGATTGTGCAATGCACCTGCGACATTTCAAAGACTAATGAATTATGTACTAAAAGACGTTTTGGGAAGTAAAGCGTTAGTTTACTTGGATGACGTAATCATCTTTTCAGACACTTTCGACGATCACTTGAATGATATTCGGGAAATCTTTGAATTATTGAACAATGCCAATTTAAAATTAAAACTTAAAAAATGCCAGTTCATTAAAAGTTCAGTAAATTATTTAGGCCATGTCATCTCGACTGATGGTGTTAAACCTGATCCGAGCAAAATTGAGAAAATAATTAATTATAAAAGACCCGCTTCGGTAGATGAAGTCAGATCATTTCTGGGTCTAGCTGGGTATTACAGACGATTTATTAAAAATTTTGGATCAATCGCCAAACCGTTAACCAGATTAACCCATAAAGAACTTAGCAGAAAACCTTTTAATTGGGGAAACGAGGAAAACATTGCTTTCGAAACCTTGCGTACATCTCTAGTGACTCCACCAGTACTGGCTTACCCCAATTTCAACGAGAAATTTTTCCTTTTCACCGATGCATGCGATTATGGCATTGGAGCGGTACTGTCCCAAATTCAAAATGGTCACGAGCACCCAATCGCGTATTCCAGTACCCACATAGCACATCTCAGCCGTCGGATGTCCGATCCATGGCCGAATGTCCGTGTCTTCTATGGGCTGGCCCACGGATGTCCTTCGGCTAGTCTGGTTGGATGTCCGATGGATGTGCAAAAATGATGTCCTAACAACATCCCTCGAGCAGACAAGAAGATCTTCAACAAATTTTTTTGAATATATTGAAAATAAAAATATTTTTAATAAATTTTTACTAAGTAGTTGCCTTTAACTCTAGAACCGTACATACCTTTTTTTGTTGTAGTGTGTAGGGAACACACAACCCTGAATGAAAGTGACGGCATACAAACAGAATTATTTAAAAGATCCAATCTATTTTCGTCAACTTGTAATAAAAAAAAAAGGTGAGGCAGTACGAGGGGGACATAGCCAACTGTCGTTTGCTCATTATGGACGGAAACATCGAATTAACGACCATGGACTACATCCTTGACCTCTGCCGCTCTACCAGAGTTCCAGGTAAGACCCCAAACAAGTTTCTGGTAAAACTACTTTACATTTAAAAAAAAAGAGAAACATTACAGCTCACTCAACGATTTAAATTTAAGCAATGGACGGAGGTGACATTGTGGAACGGAATGATGGATAAAGAGATTCCCAGTTGCAACTGTTTGTAGCCCAAATATTTGAGAGTGAGGCACACATTTTCAGATGTAAATCTGGCTGCCGTGTGATTGCATCTGAACAACTAGATTGCTGTTGGCTTTCTTGCGTTCCACTGTCCTCTTGGCGTCCTATTTAGAATAGTTTGCTTGGTTTAGAATTATTTCATGGTGAATTGCATGATGAGAACTTACGAAGTAGAAACTGGCTGTGGCAGCCATTCCGATGAACATGGCGATTACGGCAAACGCGTACGACCAAGAGAGGTAGTTGAAATTTGGGTAGAGCATCCAGTCACGTCTCCAACATTGTCCACCAAAGACAGCCACCGACAGGAAGAGGCAAAAGGATTTCAAACCATTCATTAGTGCACAGGCAGACAGGATCTGCCACTGGTATCGGAATGTGAAGTTGAGCGGCCAACGAACAAGAAGCATTGTTGAGGCAATGTGGGCAGAGCAGGAAAATATCAAGGCCAGCGTCATAAAAGCCTGCACTGCCATCAGCCAACCTTTGGAGAGCAAATGAAAGAGTTGTGAAGTAGCCGGCAAAGGAAAGTGTGACTCTAAATTTACCTGGCAGCAACCATTCCCAAATCACAAAGTATGTCTTGCTGAAGACATAGTGGCAACCATCAACGAGGTCATCAAATTGGTAGTTTGGGTAACGGAATCTGCTAAAACAAAACTCCCAGAGACCCATGTTCTTGAACGGGCTGTATGTGTCTTGCCAAGAGACCAGCCAATGTGGACTGTAAACAAAGGGTAAATTGGCATATGAATGTTTGACAGAATTGGTTGGGATTACCTGGCAAATGACATAACCAACAGCATAAGTGATATAAAAGACAGAATGGATCCCAACATCAGTAAACCTGTTAACGAAATAATTTCATTCACGTCATGTTGACAGTTACAGGCGCAAATCCCACTTGTCGTGTTTGTGAAAAACACATATAATACATGGTATTTAGAAAAATAATGGCCGCCTTTTTCCCCTATATATTAAATCAGCATTGTCAGATAACTTAAATGGCAGTGATATGTTCCAGCAGTTTATTAAATTTAAATTTACTTGAAATTACTATTTAATATGTAACGTAAAAACATCTACTTAAATTTCAACAGTGTTTTTATATAAGATAACTGTTTTATTAATAATAATTATTTGATAAGCAATTTTTTGAGAAGATACCATTTACCTGTGTTTAGGGAATGAACACCAAAAGCAAAAAAAATGGTAGTTCCGACTTCTTTCGAATGGGGATCTAGCGATTCAGGCATTCGTTTGGTAGCTGCCTTTGAGTCATGTGCTTTGTATGGTGTGGTTTGAATTTTTTGAAAATTAGCAGAACTTGGATTTTAAAGTGTGCATGAAAGACTTGCGAAACGTGTTCATCGCGCTGCCCAGCTGCCTTGCCGTACCCGCCCAGTTGGATTACCGAACCTGCCCAGTTGGCTTACCGGTCCTGCCCAGCTGCCTTGCCGTACCCGCCCAGTTGGCTTACCGGTCCTGCCCAGCTGCCTGGCTCTTCCAGCTCCCCTGCTGCCATCATTCTGTGGATAAATGGATTCCCAAAACGTAAGTTAATATTAACCGGAATTTACCTTTTCAATATATTTTTCCATTTGAATTCCCGATTCCTTTTTTTACAATCGCCTCTTTAAGTTCGGCTTTTTCAGTTATTCCATTCCGTCGTCGCAAAATTTTTTTTCTCGCAATTGGAGCTTTTTTTTGCAGGGTATTTATTTTCCTTGTCCAAGTTTATACTTTCTTATAGACATTTTTTCTAACGCTAACTTTTTGAGCTTACCGTTATGAGTAACAATGAAATTTTACCGAGCTCTCGAACAAAGAGGCGTCGGATTCAGAAAGATTTACAACAACTTCGTTTAAGTTTAGTTAATGTTGAGGATATTGAAGTAGTAAGGGAGTCGTCGGACGAAGAGCGTTTTCCAAACGGCAATAATGGCATAGATTTTACTGAGGAAGAACACGCTGAAAATCTTTTCAGTGGTTTCGACGACGAGGTGTTAGCTTCTACTGAAGACGCATTTTCTATCGATAGCGATGTTTTTCCGGTTTCTTCTGAATCTGAATCTGAATCGACAGTTGACAGGGACGATGGTGCACAACCTGATGAAAGTGATTACGATGAGGAACACAACGGGTCGCATAATTTACGCCATTTGCTTGCTTTATGGGCAGTTACATGGGGGGTTCATCAAAACGCAATTGATGCATTGCTAGCCATACTCCGTTTATTTCAATGGGGATTAGATTTACCAAAAACCTGCCGAACCCTTCTGAAAACGCCTCGCAATGTCGACGTAAAATCACTTTCTCCCGGCAAGTATTACCACCATGGAATTTTAAAAGGTCTGGAATCAGTTTTAAACGTTATGCCGGCTTGTAGTGCTCTTGATCACGTCGACATTTTTGTTAATATTGATGGTCTCCCCATTTCCAAAAGCAGCGGTGGACAGTTTTGGCCAATTTTAGGGATCATCACCAATGCTAAATCTAGAAAAGTATTTCTTATTGGACTTTACCATGGTGATGCCAAACCTGATTCCACAGAAGAATACCTTACAGACTTTATTTTGGAAGCTAAGGCTTTAAGTGAAAGTGGTTTTATTTTTCATGGCCGGCGCTTATCATTCAGAATATCCGCATTCATATGCGACGCGCCTGCGCGTTCGTTCATTTTGAATACTAAAGGCCACACAGGTTATTTCGGTTGTGGGAGATGTATCCAACAAGGGGAATTTGAAGGTAGGGTAGTTTTCTTGGAAAGAAATTCGACTCTAAGAACTGATTACTCCTTTAGAAACCGCATTTATGAGGAGCATCACCATGGTGATAGTATTCTTGAGAACTTAGATTACCTTGATATGGCGAGGGATTTCCCAGGTGATCCAATGCACTTAATTGATTTAGGGGTGACGAGAAAGCTTTTATTGACGTGGATTAGAGGTCCACTCCCAAGAAGACTTCACAAAAGTTTAATAGACTCCATAAGCTCCCGCCTGGAAACTTTAAGCAAATTTATTCCAAGAGAATTCGCACGGCGTACGAGATCATTGAAGTTTGTTGATCGCTTCAAGGCTACAGAATTTGGATTATTTAATAGCTGTGTTGGTCCTGTGGTTCTTTTGGGGATTTTGCCCAATCGATTGTATAATAACTTTATCGTTTTTCATGTTGCAGTGCGAATTCTGTCATCATTCGCGTATTGCATAACGCACAATGATTATGCAAGGGAATTATTAGATTTATTTGTTAGGGAGTGTGAATCAATTTATGGCACATACTTCTTGTCCTTCAATGTCCATTCTTTGATTCACACTTGTGATGATGTTTTGCGTTTTGGTGCTTTGCCAAACTATTCAGCCTACGCTTTCGAAAATTATCTTTTTTCTTTAAAGAATCTTTTGCGCAAGTCCAATCAGGCATTGCAACAGGTAGTTAAACGTATTCTGGAAATAGGACAATTCCAGAATGCGTGTTACAATGCAAAATCATCTAAAACTGGACGTTTTTTTAAACAACATGATAGTGGTCCTTTAATTCCCCACCTCGTATTTTCCAAGCAATTTAAGGAAATGCAATTGGGTCCCTGGTTTCTAAGTTGTAAGGGACCTGATCATTGTGTTTATCTTGATTCTTCTATTGTTTTGGTCGAAAACATCATTCGCGGCAAGAATGGTGATTTCATTATTGGCAGGCGTTTTCAAGTAAAACGTTCACTCTTCTCTTATCCTCTACCGTCGTCGTCGTACGAAATATATACGGTGGGAGCTATATCAGAATTACTTGAAGCGTGGCCAGTGGCTGAAATTAAATGCAAGGCGGTCATGTTGCCAACTTTTTCGGGAAACAGTTGCGCAATGGACGGTACGTTTTCGGTTTTTCCTCTTTTGATGGAGGCACACACTTAGGGAGTGAAGCAATTGGGGTGAAGGGGGGAGTAATGAACTTTATTCTGATTTTACTTTTCTTTTATTTAGTCTAAACTTTTTTATTTTTCCCTTTTTATTGCGCAATACTCTCTAATTAGACCGGTGTAACGATACACATCCACTAGGAGTAGAATAAATGTACGATGTTGCAAAAAATAGGGGTGGTGCTATAAGCTGGTGAGCTACACCGTCTTTTTTTGTTTTGTTTTTTATTGTGGAATAGCACCATTTCTTATTATTGGAAGGGCCGGACGACGATCCATGGGTGCAATCAGTTCCTATTTCATGGTACGACAATGGATTCTGCTGGTGGCCTCCTAAGTCCAAGTCTAAGGATGTGTCCCGCTTTATAAACTTAGGCTACGAACCTAACAAGAAAACTTGGGAGTCTTATCCAGCTAGGGTCAGGAAAACCTACGGTATTTTTTTATATTTTTTATCTCTACTTTTCGTTAATTTTGATAAAAATTAGCAACATATGCTGAAGCTAGAAGACATGAAAATAAAGTAGTACAAAATGAGGACATCGCAATAACAGAAGATGAAATGGACAGGAGAATCAGGAGAACTAGGAAGATCAAACTCCCGTTCGACATCAGTGTTTCCCCTCCCCCTTCGAAGGGCAAACAGTTGAAGTCAAGATATAGGGAAATTGTGTCTTCTTCGGATGACGACAGTTGTCCTATTCCTCCAGTTCCTCCACGTAAAATAATTTTAAGTAGGTTTATTAATCTTTACTTTCAATCAATTCTGCGTTAATTCAATGTATTATTTTTTTTAGATAGATTGAGCGTTGCTGGAAGCCCGGCCAATAAAAGTGGGAATGGTGGGAATGCACTACCAACGTGCTCCGAGCTTATGCTTCCCCATTCAAATCCCGATGCGCAATCAGATGATAGTATTGACCATTATTCACCTGCAGGTAATATTTCGTTTGATTTATAGTAATTTTATTAATAACAACTATTAATAATACACTGTTTTCCTTTTCAAATGAAAGGCACATCCAAGTCCATTACATGTACAGCTCCACCTGTTTCTGTAGTTCCAATAAGAAGCTCCACTACGACTAAAAGGAGTAGCTTTGTCGAGATCAGAAATGGAGGTAAGCTTTAAAGTTTAGATTTTTATTAATTTCATTTATATATTTTTAATATACTTTTAGAATCCCGCGACGAGTTTCTTCAGCGTGGCATTATAACCATTGGCCATGGCACACGCGACAACAACGCCATCAGTGCAGCTTTACTGGAACGTCTCGATCGTATTGAGACTGCGTTTGTCGCCATGAGAAAGTCAGATGGAGATGCCAACGAGGATTTCATGCAAATGCTGCCCCTCAACTCTATGGATGATTTTTACATATTCAACGACGATTTGAAAAGCAAATCAATGTCACAACGTTTGGTAATTTTTTTTAAATTATTAAAATTTGAATTAAATTAAACTTCAGGTGTTGTCTGTTTGTTTGTTTTTTAAATGTTTTCTAGAAAACACACCTGATCGCAATAGGGGGAAACACCCCAAGAACAATTGTTAGATCGATCGCCCGGCGGCTTATGACCAACGAACTAGGCAAATCTTTCAGCTGGTTTGGACATCGTAATAACAAAAAGCTAGCCGATACCAACATCGGAAAAGTGATAATTGGTATTTATTTTAAATATTCATGTTATCCGTTTCATTCGTTTATAATACGTATTGATCTTTCAGCTGCATCGGTACGTAACACGCCATTGATTACAGAGGCAGATGTTAAATCAGCCATGATTGACATGCTGCGACACTGTAAAGACAAACCTCGCACGGTCCCTGTCCTATGAGTCCCATCATCATTCCATTCATCATCCATTCACAAAGAAAAAAATTGTTTTTTTTTTTATGTTTCTCGTCTATATTCACAGTCAGTCACAGTCACACAGATACAGTCAGCCCGAATAATGTTGAAGCAATGTTTTGTTTTTGTTTTTGTAGTCAGACAAATGATTTCTTTATGAATCTGTTTTCCTTTTTTTGTTTTTGATCTGCATATGGTTGTGCAACACAAGGTTTCTCATGTTCATTAATCTGGTCATGTTTCAATACAAAGATCAAAAAATAACAACAGTCTTTTCTATTTCACGATTTTATTTTATTAATCAATAAAACGAATGAATATGCAGATATCCCTTACATGTCCAAATTATAGCCGTAAGAAGTCCGGTCAGATATCCTTCGGATGTCTGACGGCGCTGTTTTGGGCGGTCAAAACCAACAAAAAAACATCCGTCGGACATCCAAATCGGATTTCGGGCTGTCCGACGGATGTCAACAGGATGTACCTTATATCCGACCTCAACATCTAGCGGACATCCCACGGCCAGACTTGTGCTATGTGGGTAGACAGCTAACGAAGGCAGAAGCTAAATACAGTACGACTGAAAAAGAGGCACTTGCGGTTATCGATGCGATTAAGCATTTTCGACATTACCTTTTAGACCAACCTTTTGAGATCATAAGTGATCATCGTCCACTTCAATGGCTTAAAAATCAGAAAGATAACAATGGGAGATTAGGAAGATGGGCTATCCTGTTGGCCGCAACGAATTATGAATTAAAATACAGACCGGGACGTATTCATCAAAACGCGGATTGCTTGTCACGCTTAAAAATAGCTAGTATCCAAACCGAACGTAATATTAAATTAATTTGTGAAAGACAATTAGAAGACGACCTTTGCATAGTCATTCGAAATTATTTAGATAACGGTGAACTTGAAGAAGAATTTCTCCAATCGAAACCAGATTGGGTAAAAGAAATCGAGTATTTTGAAGTTATTGACGGTACGCTTTACCGGCACGTGCTGCCATCTTCTGATAACAAAGGAAACGAAACTCACCATCAGTTGGTCTTACCTACATCGTTACGTCATCTAGTGCTCAAAGAACTACATGATGCACCGATGAGTGGACATTTAGCCTTTTATAAAACCTATTTGAAAGTAAAGAATCATTATTATTGGCCAAATATGAGGAAAGACATAAAAAAATATTGTCAGGCTTGTGAGGTGTGCATAATAATATTATTTAAAAAAAAATAAAACATTAATTTTATTTTTTGTTTATTTTTTCCTTTTATTAGAAAGACGTCGAGTCATGAAACTGATTCTATAACACTATATTCACAGTTTTTTTTTTTTTTTTTTTCTTTTTTTTCAGCTTGTAGCTCTAAACGTGGAATAGTGAGACTTTTAGAGACGATGAGGATAAACACCCTCCTCATTCATCAAATTACAGAGCGTTATTGCATCCTCATGAAATTGCAAAGGCCCCTTTTCAAGTTATAGGCATGGATTTTCTAGGCCCTATCACACCAGTTTCGCCCAATGGAAACAGTTACATTTTAGTTATCACAGATTATTTTAGCCGATGGGTGGAAGCTGTTGCTTTAAAGGATCAGACTGCGCAGACAACAGCAGAATGTGTGTACAAAACAATAATAGTTAGACACGGTATGCCTAAAGCTATTGTTTCTGATAGAGGTACTAATTTCACATCGAAATTGTTCAGATCCTTTTGTAAAAAGTTCAACATTGAACAACGCTTAACAACTTCTTATAATCCAGCTAGTATCGGCAAAACTGAAAGGTTCAATAGAACATTAACAACAATGTTGAGGAAAGAATTGAAAGACGGCGAGCACGCAAATTGGGAAGATTTACTGGATGATGTGTTGTTTGCTTATCGTAGTTCTGTCCATTCTTCTACACTGGACACCCCTTATTACTTATTACACGGTAGAGACCCCAATTTACCCATCAATGAATTTCTTGACGCGTCCCCAAAAACATTTATATCCGCATCGGATTACGTAGGTAACTTAGCCGAACGCTTGCGCTATAGTTTCCAACGCGTCCGTGAGGAGAGCGAAAAAGCCAGAAAACGTCAAAGGGAGCAATATAATAAAAGGGCGAATGTAAAACAATATTTGGTAGGAGATAGAGTCTTATTAGATATTAGAGTTGTAAAAGAGGGCGATAGTAGGAAATTTACTTCCAAATATAAAGGCCCTTATAGAATTGTAAAAGTATATTCCAATAATACTGTCGACATAGCCGACAATTCATATATATGTATACGTACGCACGTTAACCGTTTAAAGCCCCTATATGAAACGATGTTATGGAAGGATGAACATTGTCCCCCTATCGAGTCGCCTTCAATATTCGAGAATCGATTCCGTAAATCGATCTCGACCCAAACAATGGGAAGTGAGGAACAACTAGAACAAGAAACAAGTGAAGTAGAAAATGTGGAACCGGAAAAAGGACATCCAGATAGCGTAGATGTGGAGAATATGGAATCCGAAACAGTGGAAATTCAAAACATGGTGTCGGACACCGTGGAGTTAGCGACAACGAGGCTGGGAATTGACCATCACCTCAATCTCACACCAATTGCCGAAGATTATTCCAATGATAATCATGAAACGCAGCAAACAGCGCCGGATGTCGTTCCGTCAGCAACAACGACACCACAAAACGCAACCGGACGCCCGCAAAGGAATAGACAATTGCCAATGCGTTTCAGATATTAAATCTGATAACTCATCCGCATGCAAGTCTGCTGATCGCGTCTCAGAGAAAAAAAAACAAACTCGAAAGTATATAACAGTGAGTAGATCGAAAAGAGCCACATCTTTCCGACAACTCGTTATAGTCACAACTCTAACAAGATTTATCTCCACACCGCAAAGCATCATCAAAGTAAGATGGAAAACCAAACTAGCGTTCAACACGAACAAGACACCGTCGAAGGGACTGGTGACGACGTGCAAGCTAACGAAGTGGTGACAACAACGGAGCCCACTACTGACTTGTCCTGGGAGCCAGTGGCAGAAAACACGGTCGAGGGGGTCAACCCAACACCTCATTCCCCAGACCAGACTAGCCAAGACTCTTGGGATCAGGCCCATCGCAATTACGAGCGACGTCTCGACGAGAAAACCAACATACTCACCACAAGACTTAACGCCGACCTCTTCGCTGAAGATTGGGCCAGCGCAGTTTACACCTTGAAAAGAATTCTGGACTTAGATCCAGCTAAACGCCACCCACCACTATACAACTGGCCATCAGAGCTGTGGAACACAGCTAACAAAAGGCCAAGGCGCGATTGGTACGACCAATTGTAAGGCGGAAGAAAGAAAAAAAAAAGAAGCGGAAGAAAACTTCTGTTTTTCCCTAATACCGTAGTCAATATGTTTGTTCCATATAAATAAAATAAGGTTATATGCCAAAAGAAATCATAAACCGTAAAGGGAAACCCACTACCTTACCTAGGGTTGCGTATAGACAGAAAAACGAATAAGTCTATACTACATGCATAACTTGACCGTCTGTCAAGGTATCCAAATAAACCAATCCACACCATATATATAAAAAACTAAAATTTTTCTGTCACTCGCCACACGTTATCCACGTCAGACTTCCTTACGGCAAATGACACAAGTTGCCGAAAATGCATTCTCGCATTTTCCATTTCCCTTATTCCTATTCTTTCTCTCTCTCGCGCCAGGTAGAGTTTTACCTTCTATCCCTTCCTTCTTTTTTCGTAGACAATATACTCCCCTTTTCTTCCTTATACGCGTTACTATTGCCTACGTTTTGCCACAGGACAAGTAACATGTCTCGTTCTCAACACAATATGTCTGGAGCATATGGCCTTGTTTCAAGCCCTGAGGGATAATTTCCATTTCTTCTCATATATCACATTCTTTATCTCTGTCTCTCCCTTCCATTCTCTTTCTTTCTTTCTTTCTCACTAAGTTGGACTTAGAAAAAAACTTAACTTTCGCATTTTTCTGTTTCATCATATATATTTGCTAAATTTATATGAACGCCTTCATGTAGCTTAATATATCAACTACTTCGCAATTGATGAGTTATATAGTCAAACTGGGGATTCGAACCTCAGAACCTTTGGCGTCACAGCTGAGAGCGCTACCATTGAGCTATTAGCTAATATTTTACACCTGGCGTAAAAGATTGGGTAACATACCGATTGTTCCCGTTAACTGCATTTTTCTTTGTGTGCCGTAGTATACTTTTTTCATTTATGCGCTATCCCGACCGCATTGTTAGAACTTAGGAAAAAATTCGAACACTGCGCGTGACCTTTCACGGCAAAAACTTTTTCCGCCGTAAACTTTTAAACGTTTTCTTCTCGTCCTCCCCGCTAACCTATATTATATTTTATTGTTTTCTCTTTTCGATAATTAAGCATATCTTCTCCTCTTTCCAACGATACTAGTTATTATGATGGATAAAATTTTCTTCCCCCCGAAAACACAGTTATATTCCAGTGCCCTATATTTTTCTTCCCTTTTGCCGTAGCTAACTAGGAAAAGCCGACGGAAAAATAAGTTAACCTTTCAAAAGCCGTAGACTATTTTTCATTTTCGTTTTCTTACTACTTTTCTTCTCGTGTTTGCTTCCATTTTATAACACCCACATGATAAAGTTATATATGTTTGTCAGTTACATTGTTCCCTTTTATTCTTGTATGTTTTTTCTATATATTCTTCCGTATTTAGAAATGTCTCTATTTCCATTTCTGCTGCTATTGTGCCTTCACGGATTACACTCGCGAGCATTTGAAACAACCGTGTGCGATTGTTCGGAGCCGTCGAAAATGGGAATTATTCAATTCTCCGACGCGAATTGTCAGCCGAAATCTACCAAAAATCGTGCCATCAGTGTAAAATATGCCGTATATAGTGAAGAACGAGCTGTGACCAAGTTTCCTGGATATATTTGTGCGCGCTGGAAAAATATAAGACGTATTACAATGAATTTTTTCGGACAAACAGTGATCGTGCCAGATAAAATTTCCATCGATACAACACCTACCGAGTGCAACGAAATGATTAACAATAAAAGGTGCGACAATCAACGAATGACTTTTTCGGATGGAAAATTTGTGTTCGATGATGAACCCGATATTTCTGGATATTGGTTGCAAACAATCGATTCCGAAATATTAAACTGTGTTCTCGATAAAATTCAACTTTTCCAGCAAAAGGAGAATGCGGATTTTTCAACACCTATCGGAACTGCTTCTGCTGCATCAGGAAATTTGTCACATAATCATTTAACTCTGATTTGGGACAAAACCTACACACAGAAAACTAAAGCAATTACCCGGCTTGTCGAAGAAGGTATCGGCAAGTTGATACAATTACCTGGGGAAAAACAAATTTTCCGACTTCAAGACGACCGAAATCAACTAGACTTTCATTTGTTGCCGTCATCGCGTTGTTTTTCAGTGCAGAAAAATTGCTCCAATAAGACTTCTTCCTTTGAAATCCTTGGCCAATCACAACTCTTTGTCACAACGGCGGCCATCATGAAAAATTCAACAACATCGGAGCCTCCGGCGCCATCTAGCGCTGAAGATTTAAACATCCCGGCGAATATTCAATATATTCGAGATCAACTGACCGATCATGAAAACGAATTGGAAAGCCAAATTCA
Organism: Daphnia carinata; assembly: GCF_022539665.2. Classification (NCBI taxonomy): domain Eukaryota; kingdom Metazoa; phylum Arthropoda; class Branchiopoda; order Diplostraca; family Daphniidae; genus Daphnia; species Daphnia carinata. The sequence continues at coordinate 8,168,000 of NC_081331.1, forward strand.
ATTATTACAGTGCGATGGTCGCAAAGCCAAACATGAAAGAGCCGTTACAACCGCTCAATATAATGGATGGTTAGCAGCCTCACAACTACAATTACCCAAGTGCACAAAATTACAAGCTTTCGGTAAAACGGCTGTACTGATCCAGTGTAAAGCCTTAAATGTCACATTCGATACTGTTTTGACTTCTTGCGGACCGCAACCAAAATTTCAAAATTATACAATTAACCTCGATGGCTGGGAACTTGTAAAATATTCCCCTTGCTATTGGACAAATGGATTTGTAAACTTTAACGATAAGCCTTATGCTTTCCGCAACAACACCTGGCAGCTGATTGAAGCCACAATTGTGCTGCCTGAGCAGACGCTCGCACACTCTTTTCGCTACGAAAACGTCGAGTTTTTCGATTACGTGCATCAAAGTAATCCGGCATATACCGACAACATGCTTAATCACATGAATATCATGGCTGATATAGCTGCCGCGATCAACGAACACCCGCCAGCGGAATATACCTTACGTCAAAGACCTAGTGCGACGAACATTTTTGTAACAGCTTCTAGTATCGGAAGCTATACATCTTGGTGGGAGACCATCAAGACATATTTCTTCATCGGCATATTATGCCTTTTAGTGCTTCTTTTCTTACGCATTTGCTATAGTTGCGGCCTTTTCACCGTCATTTGGGTCGTATGCTGCCGTCCCACCTACAAATCACGGCAACCAGCTTCCGAATCCATCCCCATGCATGCAGTTTGATTACGGGACGTAATCTCACGCCGCCGGGAGCGATGTAACGAAGCCAATATACGCCTTCTTATATTCTCATGCTTCCACTTATATCTTATACCTATATTCTCTTCTGCAACATCTTTAATAAGTAATTAGTATAAACATGTCAATTGCAACACCATATATACGCAACACGGGTGACCTAGATGAACACCTGCTAGCTAGCTGACGCATCCATGTGTCATCAGCATCACGCCACTTATAAAACATCTTTCATTGGCGCCCATCATCGCATCATTATCACGCCATTTTAAACATCTTTGATTGGTCGCAAATACTCGCACAGCAACTCACCAATTTGCCAATATGCGAAGTGTAATCGTGAACACAAAATATGGGAAAGATCAGACAAGGACCCGCGTCTGAGCAAAGTAGTCGCCTGAATTCATTCGTGTTGCTCCTATCTTGATTAGTAGTATTGCGCAGTAAATTGTACTCTAGTGGAAATCTTATTTGCTTAACTTGCCTTAATTTGCATCTGTTCAACTTAATTACTCTGGGACAGTGCCTTTGTCCTTTCTTTAAACACTTGTTCAATCCATTTTGATTGTGAGTTGACTTCGTGAGCGTGAGGTTATCTCGTTCGCTTCCGTGTCGATTCCTTTCCGCTACCTACTCGTGTTATCACGGTAAGACTTGGTTACAATTGTCCCTCTCTTTCCCTCTCTTTATTTTCCCTACTGTATCTGAATTCCTCTTATGTCTTGCTTCTTGTAGTATGCTTAACGTAGAACAATAAATCCATCATTGTGGGAAATACGCCTCCGAGCTCGTTATTATTTCCTTTTGTCTTAAATACCGTAAAGTCAGTCTTCCCACAAGGAAGATGCTTTACACTTGCTACTGCTTGATTGTAGCATTTTTTGTTCATGTTTTGGTATGGCCCAGTGGAGAACCTGTGTTAATTTAAATATTTCAATCTATTTTACTTTAAACCTACAAGCAATACATAAATAGGTTGACCAAATATTAACCGAATACAAACACAGAGTATTACTTTGTCATCCTGATAAGAATCCATATGACAAGTCCACTACTCAGTTTCAAAAACTTCAGGTAAATAGATTCTGCACATTAACCAAGTAATGTGATAGATACAGTTAATTTCTGGTCATTCCAACAGGAAGCTAAGGAGGTGCTCTGTGACCCAGAAAAGCGAAATGATTATGACAGATGGAAAACAAGTGGAATAACAATTTCATACAAGCAATGGATTGTCGTAAATAAACGATCTACTGCAGTAAGTATTATATGTGCAACATCAGGATGACTTTCTATGTAGGTTTAAAGTAAAATAGATTGAAATATTAAAATTAACACAGGTTCTCCACTGGGCCATACCAAAACATGAACAAAAAATGCTACAATCAAGCAGTAGCAAGTCAGAGATAATAAAGGTGAAACAAAGTAAGCTTTCAACTAAAATTGGTTCACAATATTGTTCATACAATTCCATCCTAGAAAAGTTTAGGAACTATGAAATATGTAAAAGAAAATCTTTGAACATCTGAATTTATTTTACTAGTGTATTCAATATTGACTGTTGCTGTTGTGTAATATTAACTCGATGAAAAGTTTAATAAAATATGTGCATATAAAGCAAGTATCTTTCGAACCGTTCGGTCATTAAGTTGAATGCTACTTAAATGGGTTCCAACCGACATTACTTGTGTATTCTCGATCAGGCACTGGCATTTAAAGATGCACTTCTAGTTCTTCAAATGCTAATGCCCAACTAATCTCACCAAAGAAATACAATTGAAGTAGGTCAGTTTACTTTGTTCAACAACTTAGCCAGCTCCAGCGCCAAAGAAGTAAAATTAGGCGCAATTGTAAAGAGCTCGCATTGCCGACAGACAAATTAATCACCTACTGAATACTACTGGAACGGATCTTTATTTCCTAATGTTCTGCCATAATTGCCAATGATTAAAGTTACATGAGAAACTTGCACAAAGCGCAAGAGAAGCTAAAACACGTTTCTTGAATTAGGCTTCCAATTCCAGCGCCATACCAATTTTGTGACCTCCTTGGTTGAAGTTTTTCAGATCAACCATTGACGATAGGGTAATGGTAACACCTGAATACGAAAAAGAATAAGCCTCAATATGATTTAACTTTCAGTTACAACGTACCCTGGCGGAGTTTTTGCTGATAGCCAAGGCCAAGCTGGGAAGCGTTATTGATCTTGGCGCGGACTGCACTGTCGTTATCTAACTGGTACTTGCAACCAATACCGAATCGGGTGGCATTTGAACCGGCAGTCCAGGCAAGTTGGACACCTGTTTCTAGATTAGCCCGAGTACTACCCTGCACCGAGCTATTACACAGAGGCGCCAGTGTATTATTACACAACAACGTACGCCACTCAAAGCTACTACACCGAAGCTCCCGCCTACTATACCACAAAGGCCCCTGGGTATTACACCACAACCTACGCTTTTCCGTCTTACTACACTGAGGCCTCAAAATATTACTCAGCTCCGAGCTACACAACAACTGTGTCGTACTACACCACGACAGAGGCGCCCAAGTACTACGTGGCTCCAACATACTACCCCGCAGCTGCCCCGTCTTACTACGCTGAGCCTGCATACTACGCTGAAGCCCCGAAATCTTACGCTGCCCCTAGTAACTACACTACGGCTGCCCCTTCGTACTACGTGGAAACTACCTACTACACCACAATTTATGCTGCTCCGTCTTACTACATCACGAAGGCTGCTGAATACTACACAACGACTTAGGCCGCTCCAGCTTATTACGCTGAGGCTCCGCAGTAGGCTACTACACAACAAAGGCTCCCGAGTACACAACATATGCTGCGCCAAGCTACTATACCGAGCCTCCCATGTTCTACACCACAACATATGCCTCCCCAGTTTCCTACACCGAAGCTCCGCCGTACTACACCACAAAGGCTACTGAATACTACACGACTTAAGCCTCGGAGTATTACACACAGAAGGCTGAATGCTACACCACAACTTACGCAGCTTCAGCTTACTACACTGAGGCTCCGCAATACTACACTACAAAGGCGCCCGAGTACTACACCACAACGCATGCTGCACGAAGGGTTTAGTAAAATTTTATCAAAATAAATATTTCCCGAAATTAAGCGAGTAACGTTTTTAGAACTATTACACTGAACGACCAAAGTATTATTAATCGTAATAATTGCGTTGTCCGCCAAGCTCAATAGTTAAAAATAATTAGATCTTGTTTTATTATTTGCTGTCCTCGTTCCAAAATGAGTATTTTCCTGCCATGTATATATGCATTAACTAGTCGTTCCATACGAATGTGGTATATAAATGAAATGTTGAATACAGCTATTATGTCGTTATTCAATCCGTGCTTGTTTCTATTCTTTATTACATATGAAGATGGATGAAGACGATTTCATTTAGTGTTTGTACAACATCGTAATTGCTGAACACAATTATGCATTAGGATATTTGTGGGGGATATATCATGGTTATTCACAAAATAGCAATGAGTTTATTTATACAGTCGCATAGCACAAATCTCATTTATTCATTGCGTTAGTCCATTGGCATTGTTAAGTTGTTGTGGTTAAAACCCATTATGTTTCGCTTTTTAATTAAATAGCAGAATGAAATGTAAAGTTTTCTTTAGTTTGCACCTGCACAGCTAATGGCTCTTTCCTAATTTCACCCTGAGATTTCTGTGTTAAGGAATGGTTATTAATTATTGGGAAAATAGCCAAAAAGGTTGCGCTAAGCACTTGATTGACATACTATTCGTAACCTCCAGACCTGCCAGGATGGACTGAATCATGTTGTTCATCATCATTATGTTCATCATCACAAAACATGTTGCTGACGTTATCGTGTATTTTCCGTCATAAAACAACTCCCATTTAAATTCGGCGAAACTATTGTACAATGTAATAAATGAGCTGTATCAAGAAAATGGTGATAAATAACATCCAATGTAATTATAAAACAAAAAACTTAAGAAAAGTTTTAAAATTTTCAATTATTATTTCTCGCTCACGAATTAGGGTGCGGCATCACGCACCGTTAATGGTATGCAAGAATACTCCGTATCACCTGGCGGCCAACATTGAAGCTAATGTGTTCACGCATTGGCTGGGTATTATTGTAGTTGTGAGGTGAAAATAGAAGTTAAATTCGTAAAGCCGTTGTAAGATCGTAATTACTTATTTTTGGCATTTGTTGTTAATCCTGCAATTCCAATGTTGACATCGCGTTGTCATCCCAGGACATCAATTTTCCCCTACCAACTAATGAAAATGAAGACAAAAGAGCGGTTGTGGGATCAGTTGAAAATACTCTTGTTTTCACCGACTGCGTGGATTTAAATCGCAACCGCCAACGGCCAAAAGGGAAGAGAATGTCACCAGGTACGCGACAACGTCATTAAAGGTGGGGTAAGAATGTTATATCTCATTTGTTTATACGCCACAGGCTAGTGGCGTGCATTAGGGGGGAACAAAAAGCTCATATAAAAAGAAGGCAAAACACATTTGAAATTATTCGAGTCGGCTCGTCGAACAGCAATGGTAGTAAATCGAGCGTCGCACATCCGTTCTCTATCAAGACAACATTATCTTACGATCATGGGTAAGTATCACGTTTTCAAGATTAATAACGTATTTTGTTAATGAATTTGTAGTAGATGAGTTCAATAAGTTTTGACGTTTTCTCAAACTAATTGCATTATTTTGATAATGTTTTATGTTTGAATTTATCTTTAAAGTGCATTCTGTTTTAATTTGTAGCTAACTATGCACAATGCTTCTGTTGGCTGTTTCTTTGATGGCTGGACAGGCCATGGCTGGGGCGATGGGTTCTGCTTCATCCGGGTACTACACCGCTCCAGCATCCTACTACACCACCAAGGCTCCCGAGTAGTACACCACCAAGAAGGCCGAACATTATACCACAACGTACGCTATTCCTAGCTACTACACTGAGCCCCCGAATACTACACAACGAAGGCACCGGAGTATTACACAACGACATACGCTGCAACGAGCTACTACACCGAAGCAACCAAGTACTATGCCGTCGCCAGCTACACTACCACTACCGCTGTCTACTACTGCACAACAGAAGCAGCCAAGTACTACGTAGCTCCGACTTACTACCCTGAAGCTGTCGGTCTTACTACAGTGAGCCGACATACTACATTGAGGATCCACGCTATTATTCTGCTCCGTCTTACTATACCACTGCTGCTCCTTCTTCCTACATCGAGCCAAGATACTACACAACAACCTATGCCACCCCAGCTTATTATCCGGAAGCTCCAAAATACTATTCGACTCCAAGCTACTACACTGAAGCCCCCGTTTACTTCACTACGACTTACTCGGCCCCCGAGTACTACACCACATCACAAGCCACTCCCAGTTACTACACCGAGGCTTCTAAGTATTATTCCGCTCCAAGCTTCAGCGCCAAGGCGCCCGAGTATTACACCACTACGTCTGCCTCTCCTGGCTACTACACCGCACCTCAAAAATATTATTCCGCTTCTAGCTACCAAAACTGAAGCTCCGGAGTACTATTAAGGGCCCCTAAGATTTTAATAGGTGAATTGAAAAATCATTGCTTCGTTTTTATTTTATAGTTACACGGTAAACGTTATTTCAAACCACTATCTTGTGTTTGTGTTATTTTTCAGTGGAAAGTGGTACTAGACAAGTTGTCTAATTAATTATATTTTCCGTTAAAACAACTCGTTCACCCAATGAAATTTCACATCGTATCGTTTGACATTGAAATTTCTTTAAATTAATTTTAATCTGTAAATGTTTAATCAATTTCAAGTGTTTCAAACTTGGAAACACATTGTATTAAGGTAGACAGTTTGTCTTGTAGGTTTGCGGATGATCTATTCTTATTTCCAGCTTGCTGATATCACGCTGTTTGCAACAAATCACCAAAGGAAAGGGTAAAATATTTAAAGCTAGTGACATTCGATTATCAACATCAACCATCTTTAATTGCAAAACAGACATTTAAATGATAATTCGGAATTTATCTTCAAAGGATTGCAGCCGAGGCGTTTTCACGATTATCTCGCTGATAAAGTTACGCGCTATTTTGCGCGCACGCACTGATATGCTGCCACGACGATCCTCGTTGGGCCTTTTCAGTCCTTTGGCCGGCCAATCTAGATACATAAAATACAAAAAAACACAGTTAGTACGCTTTAGTTTATCACTGATACCTTACTGGCGACGACGATCCCACGACGATCCTCGTTGGCCCTTTTCGGTCCTTTGGCCGGCCAATCTAGATACATAAAATACAAAAAATCACAGTTAGTACACTTTAACTTATCCCTGATACCTGTTTTTGGTGTCGCCGTTCCTCGGTGTCCTGCGGTCTACAGTGACGTGTCCACAGTGACGTGTCCACAGTCCCATGTTACGATGATTGTGCCTTCATCGTCATTTTTTCCTAATCTATCTTATGCGACTAGACTATACACCCGTGCGAAGGCAAAACCCGGTGCTTATATGAGGCTTTCGTTGTGTGAGCGTGACTGAGAAGGCGTGAAACACTACACAAAACACCCGGAGAGATCTATCTACTGTTTATGTTCGTTCCCGATTTATTTATTCATGACTAATATCACTTCCGATGGAATCTGGCACTAGGTTAGTTGTTTGATAAATGTTGCCGCTTTCGCGTATTATAATCAATTTTTATTCTCAAAGATCAGCGTATTACACAACGACGTAGATCGAACACATTGAAGTTTGTTTCTGCAGTTTTCGTTCTATTAGTCAGCCTTCTGTGCACCGTATTTGTTCGCACAGTAGCTTTTCACAGAACAGCGCAACATTTCCTTACGTATCTTGGCCGTTCGGTAACGTAGGTCCCATCTCCGTCGTAAGCGATGTGGATAATATCCTGCGTTTATCATAACGCCGACGGTCATCGATGCAATGCGGAGGGTAAACTAAATAGAAGAGGAAACAATAGCAGTGCAAGCACATTTCCCTAGATTTTTTTTGTTAAATTTTACTTTTAGAATTCGTTACCTTGCCTTAGCATATTGAGAGATACGTATCTAGACTTTCGAAAGCACGTTGTATTTTTATTTGATTTTTTTTTTGTTTTTTGTTTGACTCATTTAAACAACAGTTGATGAACTATTGCTAATAAAACAGGTGATCCAATCTAAAGCAACTCGGAGCCAAGGTTCCGTCTACGTACTACCCACCTAATTACGCCTTTCGACAAGTACTAAGGTTCAACGAACACTGATTTATGGAATGTATGTGAATAATAATGCTCAAAGACGTACGCCGAAATGTGAGATAATAGGAGGCGACTTTAGATAGGGGTAAATTTGACTAGTTATGATGGGGGAAAAAAACATCCGCACTTTGCCGTCATAGACTAGGACTCTAACGTACTGTATGACTGCACATTTTGCGAGAATCAGTAAACGGGTGTGCAATCACATCTAAAGACTGATCAATAAAACAGTTCCAAATACCAAATACTCAACTACTCTAAAGCTAGGAAAGCTCAGATGATGCGTGATACAATAATCAAATAGTAGCTTTAATAGTAACGATAATAAGGATTAGAAAGTACGTAAAGGATCCAATAGAAAAACTGGGAGTAGACGTAGCGCGCCGAGGCAGGACCACGAATTCCGTCGATAACGAATTTAAGGACAACAATCGGGCATCAAAAGAAGGCTACAAACACAAAAAATTTTTGAACAACGTTTGACGACATTTGTTTCCACGAGACAACCGATGTATTACGCGATTTTCTTTTTCTATTCGTCCAAAAAGCGTGAAACGTTTCAGTTGCCGTTACTCAGTTCCGTAAGGTCATTAAGGAAGCTCTCCGGAGTCAAAAGGTGAGAAGAGCCTACGAGCAAATTCCAAACACAATCAGTGATGTGCTCATTTAAAACAAAACAAAAATAAACGTAGCAGCAAAAGGTACTGACCGACAATGACTTCCCAGTTCTTGACGGCATTCGTCACTTCATATGCCGACCTCATTTGCGAATACGAGACTCCACCCATTACAAAAACGATTATGCGAGGAACGTTCCTCACATGCTGCTGAGATTTGCCTTTATGCCAGTACCGCGCACTGGTAAGAACAAAAACAAACAAGATACACATAATTTTTTTGCGACAACTGAATACACGAAGTGGTTACCTGGCCGGGGCATTTCGGGAGACAGGAGCAGCGGGGCGTCCAGCCAGAAATGGAAAATGTCTTTGATCCAACTTGTCTTCGATAGCATCTTCGGCGATATCTTTTAATATGGGAGTCCAACGGGACATTTGGTAAGTTTGTTCTATAATGCGTTCCTTTCGAGTGATTTGATGGATTTTCTTTCGAGTGCCATAGAAATCAAAATTCGACAGTCAAAATTAAAACTGATACTTCTATTCAGTAGGAATTCTTTTTTTTACGTCGACTGCAACATTGAGACCCAACAAAGCCATGTTAATAATAATGCTACGCTCGTTAGGTGGAACTTGGGCGTGCTGAATCAGCTTGGTAAGATTTTCTTCCGAAATGCCATTCTTGGAAAGAACGTAAAGCAAAATGATTCGGATTTTATCAAAATAGCTGACTTTCGTGTCCAGAAGAATTGGCACAATGTTCCTCGTATGATCTTTGATTTTCTCCCCTTCGGCATCTGTCCCCATGGCTAGATCCTAAATCCAAAGCATAATTGTTAATTACCAGAGGGATCGTGTAACGATCCCGAAAGGTAATTGTAATTGTGCTAGAAATAAATGAAGAGACGACCCTAAGGGTGTAGACCCATTTATTTAGCTCTTTAAAGAAAAAAACAAAGGAACACCTATTCCTTTCCTAATGCCTGGATACGCCCCCTCTCTTCAGACTTATTTCACCAGGGCTTGTAACAACTTTAACAACATAAACAACTAAACGAAACAATGATTATGAAATCAGAGATGGACCAGAGAAAAAACCTGACGTAATTCTGACAGGGGAAAAAACTCTGTCCGTAACGGTCATGAAAAAGGGTAACAACAGTAGTGCCATTCAAAGATCAACTCGTTAAGAGAAGACACAACAAAAAATTGCAGTTCTTCTATAGCTGCCATCTCGCCAGGGGTTTTCTTAGCCATGAAGCTGATTTGCCGGACGTTCGATGGACTGATTCCAGTTATGACCACTGCCTCCGCTGAAACCTCTGGGCTTTCTGGCTTGGTTTACTCTATCAGAAACCAAAATATAATAAAAATACAAAAGGCTGACGGATATCAAACCACACAATAATTCTCCATAAATGAAGCCAGGGTGGGTTTGGGTGGGAGACAGACCCTTAGAGTCGTCTCTTCATTTATTTCTAGCACAATTACAATTACCTTTCGGGATCGTTACACGATCCCTCTGGTAATTAACAATTGTGCTGCGAAATGCCATTTCGTTAGACCCTAAGGGTGACTTTGTAGATTTGCTTAAATGTGAGTTTGTCCGAAGACTGATGATTCAACCGTTGCCTCCGCCGATCGGTTGTAAAATCTTCTAAACGTCGATTCGTGAGACCAGCTTCCCGCTTTTAAAATTGCATCCATTGACAATCCGTTGTTTGACGCTTTAGAAGCGGCCGCGCTTCTAGGTGAATGTGCCCCAAATACCTTCGTATTGATCCCGGCTTCCTTTAGGACGGATCTTATCCATCGACTCACCGTGTTGGGTGACACTGGTTTGTGCGGAGCAATGACTGCTATAACCAGCCTATCACTGTTGTGTTCCGCTCGAAAACTACTAGTGCGCTCCTTGTATGACTCCAACGTCCTAACCGGACATACCTTTTGATCTGGACAAGCTGTTAAAGAGAATGTTTGCAATGGACCGCTTCTCTGAGCTTTCCTCGGCGCCCCCAACGCGATTTTTACGCTATTTGAACCGAATACTAACGAACTGTATTCAATTGCCGCAATTTCTGAGACTCGCATGAGCGTCGCTAGCGCAATCAACGTTACCATTTTGTACGCTAACAGGTACAGAGGTAACGAATCGTTTTCTCCTAACGAAGAAACAAAGGTGAGGACTTGATTAGGATCCCATGTTGCATTGTATCTCGGACGAGGCGGATTTCGATTGTAACAACCTTTGAGCAATCTTACTACTTCCGGCCGCTCGCTTATGCTCACGCCCTCCGCTGGCTTAAGAGTGCTCGACAACATCGACCTATGAAGATTAATAGAACTATACGATTTACCCGTCGCATGCAAATTTGTTAAAAATTCCAAGATGTCCGCTATAACAATGGAGAAGGGATTCGAACGCCTCCCCATACACCAATGCACCCAATTTCTCCATGCTGACTCATAAGCGGTTTGGGTGTTGGGCCTAATTCCGGCCATGAGTAAGTCGACCACCGTTGTCGAAAATCCTCGCTCAAGGTACTGTCTCCTGACAGCTTCCAGACGGCCAAGCGTAGCGCATTGTTCCAGGTAAGCGGGTGAGTTTCGTCCAGTGCTGATTTCAAAAGGGTCTGAGACGGCGCAAGAAGACGTGGGACGTCGCAGGAGAGCTCCAGCAATAACGGGAACCACGGCTGGCCTATCCAAACTGGGCAAACAAAAACCACTACAGATTTTTCCCACCTGATCTTTCCTAAGCATTTGAAAATTAAGGCGAATGGTGGGAAACAGTAAGCCAATAACCCTTTCCAATTGACTGAAAAGGCGTTTGTTGCCATTGCGCCAGGTTGCGGATGCCACGAAATTAATGATGGAAGCTGTGCGTTCCAAGGTGTTGCGAAAGCGTCAACGACTGACGGCCATAGTTCCTGAATGCACTTGAAAACGCGCGGATCCAACTTCCAATCCCCGGCGTCAGGCCCGACCCGTGACTCTTCATCCGCAACGATATTTAATTTACCCGCTACGTGAACCGCCTCCAACGATATGCCGCGGTTCTCGCACCAAGTTGTAAGCTGGGCAGATACGTTAGTCAGGGCCTGAGATCGAGAATCCCCGCAATGATTAATATAGGCTACAGCTGTCGAATTGTCCAAGAATACCCTAATTGAGATATTCTTAGACTGAGCAGCGAACGCCTGTACCGCAAAGAACGCTCCTAATAGTTCGAGCTCGTTAATGTGCTTTTTTATATCCGCTGGCGTCCAAGATCCTCTCGTTCTGATTTCATCACAGCATGCGCCCCAACCTGATAGCGACGCATCTGTATAAATCTCGAGATCTGGTGTGTGGGGAAAGAAAATTTTATCTTGGGTTTTGTTTAGATTAAACACCCACCATTCCAGGTCCTCACGAGCCTCACGAGCTTCCGCTGAAAATGAGCATCTAGTCTTTAAATTGAAATTGGCCGATTGCGCTTGTTTGATGTAGAACCGTTGCAATCTACGGTAATGCGCCTGAGCGTATGGAATCGCTGGGATCGCCCAGGTAAAGTTGCCCATGATAGACGCAATCTTTCGCAAAGAAATTGACTCCGCCGCATGCGCCGCCTCACACATCTTCTTAACTGCTTTTACTTTGATGTTTGGCAAGGCGAAGGACAATCGAACCGAGTCGATTACTAGCCCCAGATTCTCCGACTTGCGTAGGGACCAACACGGATTTTTCCCAATTTATTAAAAAACCCAGATGTTTTAGCAACTGGATGGTTACGTTAAGATCCCCTAATGTGCTTTCTTCAGACACATTCAAAATTAAGATGTCATCCAAATAGATTATCAGTCTTACGCCCTTTTTTCTCAAAAAACCCATGACAACCTTGAGAATTTTTGTAAAAATCCTTGGCGCGGAAGCCAGACCAAAGGCCAGACAGGCAAATTGGAATAAACGCCCCTTCCACTGGAACCGCAAAAACTTTTGGTGGGCAGCACAAACCGGCACCGTCAGGTAGGCGTCTTTTAAATCTAGTTGAACCATCCAATCCCCTTTTCGTAAAAGAAAACGAGCCGATTCTAGATTTTCCATCTTGAAGAATCGTACCGAATAAATTGATTCAAGGGCTTCAGATTAATGATAGGCCTAAACCCACCCGATTTTTTGGGAATCACAAATAAAGAACAAAAGAACCCTTCAGACCCGTCGGTGATTTCTCTAATAGCCCGCTTTCTGACAAGATCCCTCACTTCTCTGTCACACACTGCCTCCATCTCTTTGGACATGACAACAGGGACAGAAATTGTGCGTTGAGTAGGTGAAATGCTGAAATCGAGTTTAACGCCATGCGATAAACTATCGAGGATCCATTGATCGTCCGTTACCACCGTCCAACGATCAGCAAAAGCTATCAACCTAGCACCCACTTGCTCTTCCGCCCGGCGTTTAGAACAAATAATAGATTGGGGATTAAAAACGTACCTCTGGCCTCCCCGTAACCAGGAACTAGCCCCAGTCGGTCGTCCTCTTTCCCCTCCAACTCGTTGCGGTGGCTGCTCCCTCGTCTTCCTCGGGCGCAAAACGAAAGGGTGCTCCGATGCTGATTGAGAATGGTCCATTGACTTGGACCATGAACTTGTCTTGGTCTTTGAGGTTTTAGCCAATGTTGCGTCCTGCGATGCTTCTTTAAGCATCGACTCCAGGAACTTTCCCGTAAAAAGGAGCTCTCGAGCCTCCTTTCCGGGTGCAAACGCTTGCGGGTCAGCTGCAAGAAAGTCAAAACCGGGTTCCACTAAGGCAACCACCGATCGCCTTCTCTGCCGGGTAACGTGGTGATAGGCGCGAGACCACTGCTGTAGTGCGTCCTTTACCAAATCCTGGGCTTTTCTTTCTGATTCTCCATCACTGAGGGAAAGAATGCGGGTATAAAGGTCTATAAGTGGCGGGCCAATATCCATGATCTTGAGATGCGTCGTGACCAGCGACTCCTCCGCCGCATTGACTGCTTTTAACTTCCCTTTATCCTTTGCCCGTCTATACATGTAGCCGTCGAGTTTGGGTGGTCTTAACGAAAATTCTTTGTCCACAAAATCAAGCGGAATCCTCTTTGAAATTGCTTTAGATTCGTTAGTTGGTACTCCTTTCGTCAACCAGCTGGAAAGAGCTTCGGTGACCTCTTGTGGCACTACCAACGGTACAGGCTCTTTACTACCATTCGACCTTAGACTACGGGGCTCTGGGGTACGCTCCTTTGATGAACCCGGCCTCGGTGAGCTGGGTACGGCTGGCGACCTGGCCGCTTGCTGCCCTGCCAAACTCTCTGGCCTTCGATTTGCTGGGCGCCATGGCCGCTTAAAGAATCCTTGCAGACGATCCTTATCTTCGTGGTCGTCTTCTTCGTGGTAGTCTTCTTCCTGCTCGTCGGTTCTGTTTCTATTGCCACGGTCAAAACTCTCACGACTTGGCTCACGCTCGCTGTCCTCATCCGTATATTGCCCATCCTCCACACGATTATATTCCGCACAAAAACTGTCACGGCGGGAATTATAATTCGCCGTATCACTCCAAAACCCTCGACTGGTCTCACGTGTGTAAAAATCCCGCACGTCATACCCATAGGTTGGTCTGACTCTGCCATAATCTTGGTCGTTACGATCGTAGATGGCGCGAGGTAGGGACGGTCGCGATAAAACCCACTCGGCGTTGGACGTGGGGGGGACCTTTTCCTTTCTTGATAACGTGAATCGTAGTAACTTCGGCGATCACGATAACGAGAGCGTTCTAAAAATTCTCTTTCCTGCTCCCTATTTGAAAAATTTACGGCACGTGGATCAAACCAATCGTTTCTATGCCTATCTCTGTAATTTCCAGGTGCCGACATCCTTACTCTGTAAGAGCTAAAATAAGTCTGAAGAGAGGGGGCGTATCCAGGCATTAGGAAAAGAATAGGTGTTCCTTTGTTTTTTTCTTTAAAGAGCTAAATAAATGGGTCTACACCCTTAGGGTCTAACGAAATGGCATTTCGCAGCACAATTTATGATAGGTTCAAACAGGGAATAATTTTTCTAAACATTTCGAATATTCGAAAAAGAAATTAATTAAATTGCAAGTACCTGTTCCACTTTGCGTGACTTATCAACATTTCCTTCATAGCACTTCATGCAGTCCTCCGCAAGATGAAGATGGGTTCCATATGTGGACAACTCTTTCTGGTATTGCGGCATTTTTTTTAATCATTTGTGATAGATCTTTCATAGAAGACTTGTCGCCTGCTGGCATTCGCTTGGATTCCGTGAACTTTTTCATGTTCTTCGTAACATTTCTATGAAAAATGTTTTTTTTTAACACTTATTATTGCCGACATAAAAAAAAAATAGAAATGTTTTACGTCAAGACGACCGCTACATGCTGATGACGCAATTCAACCCACAAATCGTCATTTTCGTCAAGTAATACTTCCCTCTCCGATCCACCGGCTGTGCTTTCGTATCTGAGTCATAATAGAAATTAAAGTATGTTTTTTTGGTCCAAAAATTCATCGTGCTACGAACTTATACGTCATTTTCAATTGGAAGTAAATCGTACGCCATAGCTTGCAAAGTCAACTCGTGAAGCAGCGAAGAAACACAATCGAATCCTCGATCAAGGATAATAAGCTGGGAACGCGCTTTTTCAGGACCTAAAGAGATTCATACGATTAAAATTGAATATCTCGTTTAAGAACATGGTGAGACCCACCTTCGCCATGGTTGGTTCGTCAGCTTTATAGGCATCGAGTTTATGTTGAACCAGTTGGGCAAGTTCAGCATTGTGACCATTAAAACTAATTGCGAAATTTAAACTAAACAAATAAACTAAACTTTATACAGCTACAGCAAAGAGAAGAGAAGAAAGCTAGGTTAATGGAAGAAAAGCAAAGGGAGGCTGCACAAATGGAACGCTAGGTCCAAGAAGAAAAGAGAAGAGATGAACTTAAACGACAAATGGAATTGGATAAAAAACAGCAATGGAAAAAAGACTTTGATGCTCAAGTTGAACGATTGAGGTATGTAGAATATTTGTGTACTCCATTATTTTCGTCTTAGGATGTTTCCCTCACAGGGTAATGGACTTTGAGGCAAATGAAAAACGACGAGAACAGGAGAGATTGATAGCAGAAGCTGCAGGGTTGGAGGCTATTAAAGAAGAGATAAAAAAGAAAGAAGAAGAAAGAGCAAGAAAAAAACAAAACGGGTATAATATATAAATTTTTTTTTCTAAACAATTGTTTTGGATCATATACTGTGTATTTTTAGAGAATTTTTGACCAAACAACATTTGGCAAAACTGAGACAACGTTCGAAAGAAGTGACCGCTGATCTAGAAAGAGAAATGAATTTTGTGGAAAAGCTAACGAAAGTGATCGTTCCGAAAAAAGGGAAAAAACACTTCAAGACATAATGCGATTTTTAGAACTCCTTGAAAACCATCGTCAAATTGAGAAAGAACGCTTGCAGCAAAGCGAGTTTTTATTCCAGTAATTTACGCTTCCTTTTTGTTTAGTTGTTAAGTGAATAAATTTATTTTAACGTATCTCTTTCGATAGGGAAAAGGCAAAAAAACTGTGGGAAAAACGAGAATCAGAGTGGGGAAGCGGAAAGATTAGCTCGCAAGAAGTTAATGGAAGAAGTGATAACGATCCAGAAAAAACAGGCAAGGCACCTATCTTTGTATGAACAATTTCAACCGCCCGTTCTACATAGTTCAAATTTCTTTAGATTGACGAAAGACTGCTTGTAGCATGGCAAGAAAGAGAGCGACTTTTACTTGATCGGGAAGAACTTATTCGCTCGCTCGAGAGCTACCATAATCAAATGAAGATGAGGGAGATGGAAACCAAAAATACACAAATTCAAACGAAAGTGCAGCTGTTGGCCCAAATTGATCAAAAACAGCGTAGTGAAGAAGAATTATTTAGGCTAGAAGAGCAAAAACGCAAACACCAAGAAACCAATGGAAGTAGCCCACAACCAAAAACATTGGAATATTGCAATGGATAAACTTGAACTTTAATATTACAAATACTTCATTCTTTTCTAAATTCGAAGCATTTTTCATGTTTTTCTCTTCTATCGATAATACTCTTGGTGTAGTTTTTAAAATGTACTAGTCCGCAAAAATGGTATCTTAAAAAATTTACTGTATCTCTTATCGGAACTCATCGTGCTCCATGGATAGACAAAGTACCAACGGAAGCATTAGGAGTACGCTCCGTTTCTCGATGCTTTTTAAAATGATTTTCCAGTAAGTGCTACATCCTCCAAGGAAGATTTTTTTTTTCAATTAAACGGCAGGTGATGTTGTTCGGCAGAATTAAATTTTGAATGCCAGACCAAAGTATGATCCGGTAGTTTTCGTATTCTTTTCACAACGCAAGGTCACTAACTTACATTAACTCAAGAATCATTATAACCTGTCTAAACTGATCCGTCGTAATCGGTGTTGTATCCCCGATTACAGGCCCCTATCAAAATCGGGTTTGGGAGGGAAAATTTGACGCCCCGAATCCCGAAATGCATCCCCTGATGAGTAGAATGGTCCCGACTGGTTCAGGTTTTTAGAAGATAACAACAAGTTCAAAACATAATCAGTTTAAAAAATTAATAGACAAACCACGGTTAAATGTCGGCTGAAATAGGGCATGCCCGTACTCCTTTTTTGACCGAAGGCCAATCCCAAAGCTGAAGAAAAAAGTCAGGACATTGCATTCGAACGGATTCGAATGCAATGAGCACTAAGTACGGTCACAATATTGGAGGAATGACCGTGTGCTTGGTTCGTGATTTGGAGTCACAAGTGTAGGGCGGTGCCTATCACTCGACCCACTGCACCAACCCGACTTTTTTTTTTACTTACATTTACGTACTTACACCTAACTTACATCTAACTTACATCTACAAATATAAGTTGTTTCATCCAGTCCCTTATACTGTTCAACCATCGCTGACAAACGGCTGCTGCTCATTATGGCGTCTATTGAGCTTAAATGTTAAATTTCGCCAACACGGTGAGCTATTTGACGATTATAAAAAATGAATTCTATTCGCGACTTGCTGTGTTATTATTGTACCAAATCTCATTTATGTTAGAAAAATTTTAGCACGCAAAAAATGCTACAATAGAAATTGAAACGGGTGCAATCACGGAGCGTGAGTGAAACAGGTATACCAATCCCGCCATAAGACCTAGAAGCTACCCTTCGTCTGCCACTAGGTGGCACTCGAGTAGTATGTTTCTATGAAAATTTTTTTATTGATTGGTTTTTTTTTTAACTTAATGACCTTAAAATTGTTTTTCGTTATTCTGCATAATTTATTTTTTTAAATTCAAACACACTTCTAAGTAATATGAGGAATAGCAGTTTAGTTATGCGGGAGATTTTTCACAATTAGTAATAATGCTTTCTTTGTGTTTCTTTTTTCTATCGCCATACAATCCGATGCTGGCTTACATAATGAAAATGCTTCTTGGTGATACGTACTATTGTATTTTTTCTATATGAATATATATACTGTATATTTTTTTTATTTCACAGTTGGAACATGATTTTCACTGGAAATGCCAATTGCGTAGCCTAACAGAAGGAAATCTTTATGCAATACCGTACAGAAAGACTATCTGCGGAGAAAGAGAAGTGGGCCATTCAATGAAGCTACCATTAAAAAAAATCAACGTATTGAGCAGAAAGTGTGTGTTATTTGAATTCTCTGTCTTTGTGTATCATGAACTGTAACTCAAGAAGCATAGTTGATGAAAATATTCGTTTTTGTTTAAGGGATTGAAAAGGATCGTAGGTTAGGTTAACAGGGTCTAAACCGAATGGAAAACGAAGTTTTCACCTGGAATTTCTATTCCCGGTTAGAAATCCACTCCTTCTGCTGAAATTATTAAAGTAGCAATGGAGCAATATTTTTTTCTTCTATATGCCCCAGAGAAAATGGTATATTAGTTTTTTCAACAAACGGCTCTAATAAATGCAGTACTTTGCTACGGTGTTGGCAGATTTGGGGAAGAATATTACATTTTGTTGGTGTAAAAGCAGGAAAATGTAGCTCTAGTTTCCGAAAACCAATATAGTAGCCTCGACTGGCGAACAATCAAAATAGAATTTCTAATGCAGTGCTTTGTTTTCGTTTAGAAAGAGGAATTTTTAATGGATCCAGAGGTTACACTATTACACAAACCTTATCGCACATTGCATACTGTGTCTGTTTTTAAAGAGGTAATGTGCTTTATCTGACGTCCGCTGACGATTTCTTTTAATCAACCAATGCAAATAATGCTGAGCGGTAGGATCCAGAAGTCTCATCCTGTACAGGAAAACAAAATCGATTTTCTCCTAACTCGTTTTGGGAAACGTATGCAGTTTATCTGGTAAAAATGGTTGGTATAGCCAACTCAGCTTACCGACATATCAGTGCTACGTAAAACTGCATAGATTTTTTGATAGGCAGTTTTGATGTTACTGAGATCGATTTCGCAACGAGTGATGATAAATCGCATCAGGTCTCGGTTTGCCTTTCCAGCTCCAGCAATAGACGCATGGAACCGGGAGGCAAAGTATTTTGCAATGTCGCGCCTATCGTTCACTGTATAAAATTACTCTGTTCGAACAATTCAATCTTACTTCAAATGCAATGGGAACTTTAAATCGTACGTATGGACGTAAGCGCATTTCCCAAGTCTTTTTCGTCAAATTCGGTGGTAACAACGGCAGCGAGAGAGGTTCCATATGTTTCTTCGCAGAGGACGGCTAATTCGTTCACGCGAACATAGTTGCGCAAAGCAACACGTCTATGTAAACATTTTCGTTGGTTCCTTCGATCGCGGCACCTGAGCATGAATTTCTAATTGCATTTTCAAGACGACAATTACATACTCTTATGGATTCTTATAATAATTTTAGCTTCGGTATAGTAGCTACTAATAATGTTGGAATAGCCAAAATTCAACGCTGAGTTCGATTATGTTAGTGGTTTTCTCGTTGAACCAGCCATTTTCAAAATAAACTTAAAAAATGTGATGTTTTGGCATGTAACAATACACTGAATTGAAGAACTTATAGCGCGCCAGTACGCTACAGCGCTAGCGTATATCAAAGTTTTTTACCAAACCATAGCCTCTACGTAAAAACAAAGTTCATTTTCGTGTTCGTTGACAAATTTTGAATCTTATTCATATATCGTTATCTAGATTTAATGATACTATTTTTATAGGAAAATAATTTTAAGCCCGACAAAATAAGCCCGATATTTTGGTTTTTGTTTAATTCAAAAACTATAAGGACCTCGTCTAGTGCCGTTCGCTCTTACGATTGTACATAGTAAGATACCGGTACCCGCCTCTCGTTCGTGTACCGGAAGGAAAAGACGTAGGAGACGTTGAGCAAAAGCAATTCAAGGGCGAAATGCGCGCACTATTTCACCGTGTGCAAACACAATCAATTAGAAAATATGGCGGTCGTGACTGTGGGCCCCATCTGTCTACCGTTCGCCGTGCGTGTTTGTCACCGATAGAAGAAGTCGCTCTTGCATATTTACGGCCAAAGTACACTTACGTTTGATCACGTTTGGCCGTGATTGATCCAAGGGAAATGGTTGATATAGCCTCAAGGCGCTGACTTCCTTTTATCGAGTGACTACCGAATTTGAGAATTCGAGACCGTGCCGCTTGGCTGGTTATTCGTGTAGAGAGAGGCAGGAGTGGTTTGATTTAAGCTTTTCCCCCTACTCCCGACTTGGAGGATTGATTAAGTCGCAATGGAGTCATCTATGCCCATTGTTATTCTGAACGTGCATTATCCTTATGCTACAGCTGCTCCCCATACATAGCTCTTCTTTCTTTGTCTCTTTTTCTCTCTTTTTTGCTGTCGTTCTCTTAATTCAGCTCAAAGTCATCTTTGCCTGTCTTCGATCTACTTCTTTTTTTTTCAAAGCGCACGATACCAAGAGATCCATAGATCTGATGAAAAGAAGGAGACCTCAAAGATATAAAGAGGGAAAAGTTGGCCGTCTTGACGGCCAGCAAGCGCGCAATGCCAACTGCGCCTAAAACTAAATTGCCAGAGGGGCCTAATACCCCAAACCGAGCTCCACTTTCCACTGTTTGGTACTACGACAGTAGTACCTCTCCACCATTGCCAATCAGTGGGAAAAGTAAAAGAAATTGGAATGGGTGGGATGAAGCTGTAGAAAGTGGACTTCGATTTGGGGTATTAGGCCCCTCTGGCAATTCAGTTTTAGGCGCAGGGGGTATTGCGCGCTTGCTGGCCGTTATTATAGTAGGCCATGACCAGTGCCAAGCGTGGGTTGTTCCTCGCTCATCGTTGTGGTCATTGTTGTTACAATGATAAGTGTTCAGTCGTTCTAACTTAAATCTTGTGATATTGCAGAGATTTCATGTAAATCTAGCCAGTGCTTGAAAATGGTGGGTGCTAGTATGCTAGTACATGTAACTCACATTGATGATTCCTCCGAGGTCGTCAAGGACCATGTGTCTATTTCTGGGGGATGACCCACGACCGAAGCCTGTATTTGTTAATGGAAAAATATCTCGAATCTGTCCGACATTTTCTGGAAATAATGCCTCCCCCGTTGAATCTAAATATGTTGGATCAAGTTTGTTGTGTGCTGATAAATCACCAGTGGCACAGGGCAAGAGTGCGCGAACTCAAACTCAGTCATTCAGGCACAATTGAAGTTTTTTGCATTGATTCTGGAGATACTCACTCTGTTCCTTTAGCCTTTGTTCGAACATTAGATATTCCTGGGCATGAGGCTAAACACATAATAGAGTGGCCTCCTTTGGCAAGTAAATTCATCCTTGTTGATATGGTAGCCCCCCGTGGACCTGGATCTCATTCTCAGTGGAGTGAGCCTGCCATGATGTTCTTAAAAATTAATGTGGAAAACAGAACATGGAAAGCTGCACCAATGGGGATGTATGGTGAACACCAAGGTGTGCGGCTCTTTGACTCTAACAATCAACTTTTGGCATCCTTGATGATTCAACAAGGATTGGGTGTAGCCGCACAGACATACCATGAAGCATTAAACATGTGTGATGTGCTCGAAAGACAACCTGCCTTCATGACGGCTGCTGCCAACATTGGCCAAATAGGAGGCAACAGTTCGGCCGCCAACAACACACTACCACCTGCGCTCGCCATCCCATCTACTTATCGTGACCAACACCCTGCTTTTACGGTGACGACAAGCTACTCCTCGAAACAATCGCCAATCCCTCCCAGAGCGTTCGTAACAAACGATATACCTCACTGCGGAAGGCACGATGTCATCGTAACACACATTCCCAACGGACCTCTAAAATTCTATGTCCAACTGAAAAGTGAAGTCAAAGATCTTATGAGCTTACGCAAAAAACTCAACACTGTAGTTAGCCGTCCGATGCATGGAAAACCGAAGCTGGGTACCCTATGTATTGCAGTTTCTCCTACCGATAAGCTTTTCCATCGCGGATTGATCGCAGGCGTCAACGAGTGTGGTAACCTATGCAGTTGTACTGTTTATTTCGTCGATATTGGAACGCAAGAGCCGGTTAGCCTTTCTTTGATTTGCCACATCCCGGATGAATTGCTGATGCCCCGCTTGTTTGCTTATCGAGTGTCTTTATTTGGTGTGGAAGAAGTTTTGAAACTCACTGGCCTGAAAGAAATATTCACTGCATTAGTGAACTCAGCCGACTATCTGCAAGTCGAAGTTGTGGAAGATGATGAGGGGAAACAGAAAGTAAATCTCTACGGCCCCAACGGCCATAGTTTACAGGAAGTTCTTGTTTCGATTCAGTCGAACCTTCTCGCAACAAAATTTCAAACCGTCGCCTCAAGCCCATCAACACCTTTCGAATTTGTTTACATCCATCAACAGATTTCTCCAGTTCAATTAGATTTGGAAGAAAGCCTTTGCGTGATCCATCCAGAGAACCCCGGCTGTTTTTTTGGACAGTTTGAGAACATCCCCGTCGACAGTCTGAATGATATGGTTTCGGAGCTCACGGCAGTGTATGCTTCTAATCCCAATTCCCCACTTCTGTATTGTGGCGGGGATACCCCAGATACCCCGCTGACATTACGACAAGTCCCTTTTCCCCCTGCTAGATGTCACGTCTGGTGACACCCCTTTTCTCCTACCCTCACCATCTCTCGAGCGGACACTCTGGTTAAGACTGTGAAACTGGGAACATCGCTCTTGTTGCTGAGATATTTTTTGTAATACGGGTGCCGTGCTAGGCTCCATCGTGTGAAAAAGAACTATAGTCTGAATAAAAGAGGCTTGTGGGCCTTTATCCTGCAACAATTGGTGTCAGAAGAGGGATACAGGCCTCAGAAAAGATTCACACTCGTGAACTGCTAGCAGAACCATCGCCTTGGATTAACGTGGTCTTACGTAACTTCTCTCGTTGCCGGTGGGTATAGCGTGGTCGCCCAGACACTTAAGCAATTTTTTTTTTTAAATTTTATTTTATGCCGCCGAAACGGGTTGCTGTAGTTGCCCCAGTAGATTATCATATTAGGACGCGAAGTGCCTCAAGAAATTTGATCCCAGTGGTCGACACCCCTCGAGTCGTTGCATTGATCCCCGATAGCGATTCAGAAAGTGAAGAGAGGCCTTCACGTCGATTGAATTTTGATATCTCGCCTGTTAGAGAAGAACCGGAACAGTTAAACATGGATCCTGACCTAGCCCAAGCTCTCGCAAATTTTGCGAATGGCGCTGCTCAGGATCGAGCACAGTATCAGGGGCGTCACGATGCATTAATGAATCTTCTAGTGGCCCAGCAGCAAGAAAGTGCAGCTTTGCGAGCACTGGTAACTGCTCAGCAGCAACAAGCAGGTGCAGCGCTTGCACATGTAAATAATGCAGTTGTAGAGTCAATCCCCATGTTTGAGGGTAAATTGGGAGAGTCCGGTAGACATTGGGTCCGTATCATAAATCAGGCCGGCGATGTGGAAGGGTGGACAAATGCTCAGAAGAGACAAGTCGCCGTCAGGCGTCTAGGAGGAATTGCCCTTCAGTGGCATTTGCAATCGGGCGCCAATAATCCGAATTGGCAAAACTGGTCCAATGCGCTGGGGACTAACTTTACACAACGTCTATCACCATCGGAGTGGTATAAGCTGATCGAGGAAAGGGTTCAGAAACCGGGAGAACCCGGGGTTGTGTATGCTGTAGAAAAATCTCGTTTGCTTGACCTCTCCCCTCACGTATTGACGAATGCTCAAAAGGTATCGTATCTGATCGGCGGACTTGCCAATTGGCAACACGTAGCCGCAATGATGAATGACATACCTGCCGATGTTGACGATTTTATGACTAGGTTGAGAGACCTCGAGACATTGTTCTCTACATTGCGGCCAAATGTGTCCCCCATTCCCCCAAATAATCCGTTTTTTCAGACGTATACGTTGCCACCAGTGCCGATGCATCCACCACCGGTTCCGACACCCCTTCCTCCTGCAGCACCACAAGTTGATGTCGGATCGGCACTGCTGTCAATGGGAAACCAGATCGCTGGATTGACGGAACGACTGAATGGATTGACGCTGGGAGGAGGCCAGCGCCAAATGCAACGCCAGCCGGATAATCGCAGCTGCTTTCAGTGTGGAGCGTTCGGACACATCAAGAGAAATTGTCCTCGCGAGGCGGGAAACGGCCAGGCCCCGTCGGCTGGCCAAGGCCAGCGTTGACGGGGAAACACATTGATGAGTCGTCCAGACCAACTCAACTGCCTGTCATCCGCGTTTACATTCAAGGAGTTGGTGAGACAGAAGCCTTGCTGGACACTGGCTCCAGCATAACAACAGTAAGATTAGCGGTAGTTAGACGAATTGTCAAGAATAAAGGTATTCGTATTCTTCCAGGGATAAGGAGAATAGATAATAAGGTTGTAAGAGTTGTAGATGAGATCCCTTTACAAATTCGTTTTAAAGACACTACAGTGTTGCTTGAAAATGTCGCAGTTGTCGAAATGGCCCCCTTTCCTTTGATTTTGGGCGTAGATTGGCTGGTGAAAGCCAATATAAATTTAGTCTGTAAGGATAACCAAATTGTTCCAGTGTTTATAAAAGATCTAGAAGAGGAAGCTGATACTGACAAGACCAACACATCGATTCCGGATGAAGTAAAAAGATCATTGCCATCAGAAGAATTTTTTCAGGATTTGGCTAGAGATTTGCCGGTGGTGCGACGGAAAGGATCCGTTAGATTTAGGATCAATAAAGCCGTTGAAGTTCCGGGTGAATCGCTCCAGATGTTAAAAGGATCAGTCCCAATTAATTTCACCGGAACGGGCATGGTGCGGTTCGGATTTTCAGCAGAGCCCTCGAAAACCTGGGTGGTGCCTTCCGCCTTAGTTTCGTTCAAGAATAGGAGGGCCAGAGTCCCGTTGATGAATTTGGAATCAAAGCCGGTAATAATAAAGCGGAGAAATTGTGTAATGTCCATTGATCTCGATTTAGACGCTCAAATTGCCGTCGTTCCAACGGAACAGAAAGAGGAAAAGGATTCAAATGACGGAGTAGCAAGGCCAGTGCGAATGAGTTGCGCTGCGGTTAGCGGATATTTACGAGCGGCCATTCGTGAGGACGTCAACACGGGACCTAATCTATCGGGAGCCGAGAAGGAAAAAGTCTTCGCATTGCTGGACCAGCATCGTCGCTGTCTCCCTACTGAAAAGACCCAGCTAGGCAGAGCGATGAAGATTCAGCACAACATCGATACCGGTAACTCTCGTCCAATCACTAGCCGTCCGTATAGGATTTCACAGTTTGAAAGAAAGGTAATCTCCGAAAAGGTGAACGAAATGCTAAAGGACGGTGTGATCCAGCCGTCTAATAGCCCGTGGTCGTCCCCTGTAGTACTTGTAAAAAAGAAATCCGGCGACCATAGATTTTGTATAGACTATAGACGTTTAAATTCTGTCACAAAAAGGGACGTTTATCCGCTGCCACGGATGGATGATGTATTCGACAGGCTCGCCGGAGCCAAGTATTTCTCCACTTTAGACCTAGCTAACGGATACTGGCAGGTACCAGTCGCGGAAAGAGATCGTCCAAAAACAGCTTTCGTAACGCCCGATGGCCTATTTGAGTTTAAGAGAATGCCGTTTGGCTTGGCAAATGCGCCAGCCACATTTCAGAGATTAATGGATCAGGTGTTAAACAGGCTCAAATGGACGGCATGCCTCGTCTATCTAGATGACATTCTTGTTTTTGGTAAAAATTTTGAAGAGCATCAGATTAGGTTAAATTTGGTTTTGACAGCCCTGGGCGAGGCCAACTTGGTCCTTAATATGAAAAAGTGTCTTTTTGCAGCAGATGAGGTAAATCATTTAGGTCACATCGTCAAAGCGGATGGAATAAGGCCAGATCCGGAGAAAGTAAGTGCCTTGGAGAGGATGGAAGTGAATTCGGTGAAGTCACTAAGGGCATTCCTGGGCCTTGCATCATACTATCGAAAATTTATCCCAGAATTTTCACATCTGACTGCTCCGCTTGTGACTCTGCTCAAAAAGAACGCCAAGTGGAATTGGGAGGAGAGGCAGAAAAAGGCCGTTCGTACCCTTGTCCGACTATTGTCGGCAGAACCGGTGTTGGTGCATTTCGACGAAAACCTTCCAACTGAGATCCATACGGACGCAAGTAATTTCGGATTAGGGGCCGTCCTTGCTCAAAAAGCGGACGGTGAGGTAAAACCTGTTGCTTTTCTCAGTAGAGCGCTTTCTGACGCGGAAGCCAAGTATCATTCGAATGAGCTTGAGTGTTTGGCTCTAGTGTGGGCTTTAAAGAAATTCAGGTGTTATTTGTATGGGCGGCCTTTTACAGTCCGCACAGACAATTCCGCCGTAAAATGGTTGTGGGACAAGAAGGAATTGTCGGGAAAATTTTCTAGATGGATATTAAGTTTACAAGAATATGACTTTAAAATTGAGCACGTAAAAGGTAAAAATAATGTGGTTGCTGATGTTCTCTCGAGGAATCTTGGTGGGCCGGAAGAATGCCAAGGGACATCCTCGACAGAACATCGCATAAGCTGTGTGTTAAAATCTGATGGATACACAGCTAAAGAGCTTGCATTTTTACAGCAAGTGGACAGAGAGTTACGCCCCCTTACTAACAGAATCCTTGCTAACAAAAAAGATCCCGACTTTGCCATAAGAAAAGGGGTAGTTTATAAGAAAAGTAAAAGTAAAGTAGGAAGAAAGTTGCTTTTGATGGTTCCCTCCATTTTGCGTAGAGATCTAATAAGTAAATGTCATGACGAGCCTAGTGCCGGTCATCTTGGAATAGAAAAAACATTAGGTCGTGTAGTAGAGAATTATTGGTGGCCGCGGATGGAATCTAGTGTGCGAGCGTATGTATTGTCGTGTATGCATTGTCAATTTCATAATGTTCCCCCCGGTGTCCCTGTCGGCTTTTTGAATCCCATCCCCCCGCCGGCTAGACCATTCGACCTCATCGGCATCGATCATCAAGGCCCGCTGCTGGAGACTCCATCTGGGAATCGTCATATTCTATTCGCGATTGACTATCTCACCAAATGGGTGGAGGCGGTTGCTGTGCCAAGTACAGCAACGTGTCACGTGATAAAGCTACTTAGGGAGCAGATCATAAATCGACATGGGGTGCCGAGCAGAATTATTTCTGACCCTGGATCAGCGTTTACTAGCAGTGAGCTAGCCACGGAGCTGGACAAATGGAAGATTCGCCACGTCATCGCTACTGCAGAGCATCCCCAGACGAATGGATTGGTGGAGAGGCTGAACCGCACAGCCTCCAGAGCCATTTCTGGGTTTATTTCTCCTACCCATCGAGATTGGGACGAGCGGCTGTCGGATGCTGTATTCGCCATTAACTCTGCTAAACAGTCAACGACGAAGCATTCGCCGTTTCAGCTTGTCTATGGACGACTCCCCAATAGACCGGATAACAATCTGTTTGAGTGGCCAGAAGATAGACCAGTGTCAAGGAGAAAGTTCATCAAACGTGTGGAACAATTGAGGAAGGCGGCCAGATTTAACATTATCCGTCGTCAGGACAGGACAAAATTGCTTTGCGACGCCCGCAGAAAGGCATCGAAGCCGTATTATCAAGGTGACCTTGTGCTAGTGCGTCGGATGTTAAAAAAAAAAGGTTTGACAAAGAAGTTCTTGCCAAAATATATTGGGCCATTCCAGATCGTAAAGAAAGTTGCAGAAACCACATATCTAGTGGAAGAGTTGCCATCTAGAAGGAGGAGGAAAGTGGTACGAAGGTTTAACGCTCATGTTGTGCAATTAAAGCCATTTCGAGCGAGAAGTGACGAGTGGCATGTGAGCGAACTCGACGAACCAACCGAAAGTGAAAACGACAATGAAAATAGAGGTGAAACTGAAATGACTCAAGTTGCCGTTGATCCAGTCATAGAAGAAATTCCGGCCCAGCATGTACCTGTCCCTGAATTCCCAAATCGGCCGCCAGTGAAGACAAGAAGCGGACGAATTTCCCGTCTCCCCATTATCCTCGAAGGTTTTGATCTGAATTAATAGTTTTGATGGTTGATATTGATTTTGCGTCATCTGTTTTCGGAATTCACTATTCGATTGTTTTGTTTTTTCATTTATTTATTTATTTTTTTTTTTGTTGTTTTTTTTTTTTTTTTTTTTTTTTTTTTGTTTTGTTTTGTTTTCCGCTAATTTAAATAGCGCTTTGCTCCAACCACCCATAGTTTCCCCCATCCGTGAGCTATTTTGTTTAGTTGTGTTGATCTTGATTTTGAACTCACACCCAGATGTAGGAATCGAATGCATGAGAAGGGAATGGTAAGGTTTATGTGTTGAACGGGTTGGGTATAGCTTAGGTATAAGTTTAGTTTAGTTTATCAGATTTTTTTTTTTTTTTTCGTTTGAGCGAGTAAGATTGTGGCAGGAACCTTTATTTTGTGTGGAATTTGTTATGATTGTTCAGTGCCTTTTAGCACGGGTGAAATTATTGTGGTGTTATGTATTGTTTATTATGTATGTGAATCGTGAAAAAGTCACAGGCCAGGAAAGGCCGAATGTAGCGGGGTACCCCAGATACCCCGCTGACATTACGACAAGTCCCTTTTCTCCCCCTCTCTAGATGTCACGTCTGATGACACCCTTTTTCTCTTACCCTCACCATCTCTCGAGCGGACACTCTGGTTAAGACTGTGAAACTGGGAACATCGCTCTTGTTGCTGAGATATTTTTTGTAATACGGGTGCCGTGCTAGGCTCCATCGTGTGTCTGAATAAAAAAAGGCTTGTGGGCCTTTATCCTGCAACAATATGAATGGAAAAAGAACTATAGTCTGATGATGATCTCGGCGCGGTACCATGCGCCGTACATGTAGTGATGCACTCCATAAATCTGATGGATAAAACGTTGCCCTATATACTACATGTAATTCTTCGATGGATGGTCGATGCAAGTACGAGTTACACAGCTGTTCAATGAAGTCGACGCCATCGGTGGAGAAGAGGCGAACGTTCAGGGTTCCATCGATCACGTTCGCGCAGTGTACGGTGAAGGCTTCCGATTCGACAATGACAGTTTCAAAAGCCAGTGAAACTTCTTCTGTGAAAGCTTCTGCTCCAACTACACTGCATTTATAAGCAGCGGCAGGTTGGTGAGACACATCCACTGGTAGCCGTCGCAAATCGCTGATGTTTACTGCGCAACTGTTGCCGTAATCCACGTAATGAACAGTGGCAGTGTCCCCGTCAACAGATTCGACAGTAGCGCGATACCAGCAACCATCGTCGGCGAAGAACGCCAGGCAAGGCTTACCGACGGAGGCCGTATAATCTTTGCAGTTGGTGAACTCGGGATCAAGAACCAAAACGTCAATACGTTCCGAGATGCCAAAGATCGATTTCGGTTCTAATTAAACCCAGAACTCAGTGGCTGATTTGACGTAAGGAGCTACGGCATGAGTGGAAATGATTTCCCCTGGATCGAAATTTAAATTCTGGGCCGCAAATTTTGTTTCAGTTTCCATTGGGATGCTGTCCAAGATTTTTTGTTGAATCAAGTATTGCGCCACATCGCCAATCCCGGGAACTACCGGATCCACTTCGAATATTCCGTTGTTATCTAACAATTGATGATATTCGTTTGATATGATCACTTTATGATTAGTAAAGTAACGTTTACCTGGACCAACGGGATGGAACGATGCGGAGATCGTCTGTTCAGTTAAAAAGCAGGCGACTATGTGTTTTTGTGGATTGGGATTGAGTGGGCCGGTAACCATTTTCTTCACTCCCTTCAATTTCGAATGCCATGTCTAAAACACGAATTCGAGACTTGATTGGTTGTTACATTACGTGGTAAAAACGTAATATTCAAAGTTACCAGCTGTGGAAATTTCATGAAGCGCGGAACAATCCGTTTCAACTGCGACAATGGAGTGTCCTGGTCATTTCGGTAGTCAACAAAAAGCACTTTGGCTACGCTATCTTGAATAGCTAGAATTCGTGATCGGTAGTAACGTTCGTCTCCGGCAAAGCGAGCCACGCAAGGCAATCCAACTCTGGGTTGGTCCTCTACCAGTTCATCATGAGATAAGGGTGAATAAAACTTTTCAAGTTCATCCAATTCACTCTAGCATTTGAAGGAAAACATGTTAACCATGAATCAAAATAGCCTGAAGTTCTTTGAACAAAAGATATGCTTTACCTGATACGCTGAGAGATCCACTGGGCTAGTGAAGATCCTACCTGGGTTATGATACCATGCAATGTCCACATCGATTGGCGTTTCTGGTACCGGAAGATAGGTATACCCTTCACTGGGTGGTGAAAGGCATGTTGATTTTGTCATAAACAAGTCATTGATGATGATTTTAACACCTCCATTTTCATCGACCAGTTGTATGGGGTAGGCTATTTGCCTTCAGAATCGCAGGCAGCGAAAGTGGCGGTAAAAGTTTTGTCCATACTGTATTCTTTGAATTTGTTCTCTCCTTCAATCGTCCAAGTCCGGGAGCCTTCTATTCCTTCCAGCTTGCAATGGTAAGCTAACGGTGGTAGTTGAACAAAGGACTCGTCAATATACGTTACTTGTTTCGGGGAACCCAGCTGGGTATTGCCGCAATCAACAAATAGCACGGTGAACTGAGGTGTTAAAGAAGATTCCTTCATTTCAGTTATCTTTCCGCGGTACCATTGGTTGTCTGTTTCATACTGCACTGCACAAGCAGAACCTACTTTGGCATTCAGGATGAATCCTTGAGTTTCGTCTTTGAACAAATAAAAAGAACCACAGATTAAACAAGTGACATAAGGTAACGCTACATCGCAATTTACCGGAGTACAACGTGTTCAGCATGCGAACCATGTCGGCCAGCAGCAAACTGGTTTCAATGAGACGAACGTAGAAACTTACACCTGTGATGCCAGAGCCATCGACGTCGGAGTCGGTTACGGAGGGTCAGCCGCGCGTTTATTGTGTGAAAGTGTACGTCACTTATTCCGTATCTCCAAATGAGTTCTGGCTTCAACTGCAACATAACAATGACGTGCTCATTGGAATGTTGGACGAAATAGCCGATACTTACGAGGCGGATAAAGAATCATTCCGAATCAAAGGGCAACGTTTTATCCATCAGATTTATGGAGTGCATCACTACATGTACGGCGCATGGTACCGCGCCGAGATCATCAGCATTTTCGTTACGTAACGTAACGTTGCCCTATATACCACATGTAATTCTTCGATGGATGGTCGATGCAAGTACGAGTTACATAGCTGTTCAATCAAGTCGACGCCATCGGTGGAGAAGAGGCGAACGTTCAGGGTTCCATCGATCACGTTCGCGCAGTGTACGGTGAAGGCTTCCGATTCGACAATGACAGTTTCAAAAGCCAGTGAAACTTCTTCTGTGAAAGCTTCTGCTCCAACTACACTGCATTTATAAGCAGAGAAGCTGAGTTCTGGGTTCAATTAGAACCGAAATCGATCTTTGGCATCTCGGAACGTATTGACGTTTTGGTTCTTGATCCCGAGTTCACCAACTGCAAAGATTATACGGCCTCCGTCGGTAAGCCTTGCCTGGCGTTCTTCGCCGACGATGGTTGCTGGTATCGCGCTACTGTCGAATCTGTTGACGGGGACACTGCCACTGTTCATTACGTGGATTACGGCAACAGTTGCGCAGTAAACATCAGCGATTTGCGACGGCTACCAGTGGATGTGTCTCACCAACCTGCCGCTGCTTATAAATGCAGTGTAGTTGGAGCAGAAGCTTTCACAGAAGAAGTTTCACTGGCTTTTGAAACTGTCATTGTCGAATCGGAAGCCTTCACCGTACACTGCGCGAACGTGATCGATGGAACCCTGAACGTTCGCCTCTTCTCCACCGATGGCGTCGACTTGATTGAACAGTTGTGTAACTCGTACTTGCATCGACCATCCATCGAAGAATTACATGTGGTATATAGGGCAACGTTTTATCCATCAGATTTATGGAGTGCATCACTACATGTACGGCGCATGGTACCGCGCCGAGATCATCAGCATTTTCAAAGACTTTACAGAAGTTCGGTTCATCGATTACGGTGATACTCTCCGCGTCTCACAGGAAGATATACTCAATTTACCTGAGAAATTCTTAAACATTCCGGTCATGGCTATCCAGGGAGATTTGTCTGTGGAATGTTCGGAAGCGACTGCAGAAAAATTCAACGACATTTGTTCCCAGTTGGAGCAAATGCTCTGGGCATCATTGGGAACGGATAATAACGGCGTGGAATTTGTGGAATCGCTTTTCATCGGGGACACCAACGTTCTCGATTTGATTGCCGTGGAAGAGCCCGTAGCTTTCCCCTACGATATCAGCCTATCTCCGATTCCCGAGGCCTTAGTATCTTTGTTTCTCCTTCGTCGATCTTCGCTCGGCTCCGCTGGGGGCACTACTTGAGGAGCAGCTGGCGACGAATCGCTGCGTACACTGACCGCTGGTGCTGAAAAGGACATAATGAAATAAACAACAGTCGGTGAATCAATAAAAAAAACGAAGAACTCACTATTGTTTGACACCTTCCATGTCGGGATAACCTTTTTTGAAACCATTTTGGCAATTTCATAATTGCAGGGATCATTTGTCAATGTGACGGAATAAATTCCATTTTCACACTTTCCCATAGTAACCACAACCGACTTATCCAAGATGGCCTCTTTCCATTCCGAGACGGACAAGGCCACATCACCCTCTAGCCTGCAATGTATGCCGAAAGGAGGATGGCGGAAGCGCGTCAAACCTTCAAGGGGAGCAAGGATTTGGCATCGGGGCACCTCAAGAAGATTTCCGTAATCGATGAAGTGAATTTCTGCGTCATTCACCATCTCCTTGGTTATCTGAATGCGATAGAAATTGTTGTCTTCTTCCCACAAAACTACGCCGTAATGGCCAAGATGGCTTCTAACATCTGCATACAGAAGTGGGGAATTGGGATTAGAAGCATACACTGCCGTGAGCTCCGAAACCATATCATTCAGACTGTCGACGGGGATGTTCTCAAACTGTCCAAAAAAACAGCCGGGGTTCTCTGGATGGATCACGCAAAGGCTTTCTTCCAAATCTAATTGAACTGGAGAAATCTGTTGATGGATGTAAACAAATTCGAAAGTTACACAACTGTTTGAAAGCATGCAAATTCTGATTATACTTACATCCGTAACGCACGTAGGGACCACATTGCTCTTCGGTGGTGTTGATGGGCTTGAGGCGACGGTTTGAAATTTTGTTGCGAGAAGGTTCGACTGAATCGAAACAAGAACTTCCTGTAAACTATGGCCGTTGGGGCCGTAGAGATTTACTTTCTGTTTCCCCTCATCATCTTCCACAACTTCGACTTGCAGATAGTCGGCTGAGTTCACTAATGCAGTGAATATTTCTTTCAGGCCAGTGAGTTTCAAAACTTCTTCCACACCAAATAAAGACACTCGATAAGCAAACAAGCGGGGCATCAGCAATTCATCCGGGATGTGGCAAATCAAAGAAAGGCTAACCGGCTCTTGCGTTCCAATATCGACGAAATAAACAGTACAACTGCATAGGTTACCACACTCGTTGACGCCTGCGATCAATCCGCGATGGAAAAGCTTATCGGTAGGAGAAACTGCAATACATAGGGTACCCAGCTTCGGTTTTCCATGCATCGGACGGCTAACTACAGTGTTGAGTTTTTTGCGTAAGCTCATAAGATCTTTGACTTCACTTTTCAGTTGGACATAGAATTTTAGAGGTCCGTTGGGAATGTGTGTTACGATGACATCGTGCCTTCCGCAGTGAGGTATATCGTTTGTTACGAACGCTCTGGGAGGGATTGGCGATTGTTTCGAGGAGTAGCTTGTCGTCACCGTAAAAGCAGGGTGTTGGTCACGATAAGTAGATGGGATGGCGAGCGCAGGTGGTAGTGTGTTGTTGGCGGCCGAACTGTTGCCTCCTATTTGGCCAATGTTGGCAGCAGCCGTCATGAAGGCAGGTTGTCTTTCGAGCACATCACACATGTTTAATGCTTCATGGTATGTCTGTGCGGCTACACCCAATCCTTGTTGAATCATCAAGGATGCCAAAAGTTGATTGTTAGAGTCAAAGAGCCGCACACCTTGGTGTTCACCATACATCCCCATTGGTGCAGCTTTCCATGTTCTGTTTTCCACATTAATTTTTAAGAACATCATGGCAGGCTCACTCCACTGAGAATGATCTCCAGGTCCACGTGGGGCTACCATATCAACAAGGATGAATTTACTTGCCAAAGGAGGCCACTCTATAATGTGTTTAGCCTCATGCCCAGGAATATCTAATGTTCGAACAAAGGCTAAAGGAACAGAGTGAGTATCTCCAGAATCAATGCAAAAAACTTCAATTGTGCCTGAATGACTGAGTTTGAGTTCGCGCACTCTTGCCCTGTGCCACTGGTGATTCATCAGCAAACAACAAACTTGATCCAACATATTTAGATTCAACGGGGGAGGCATTATTTCCAGAAAATGTCGGACAGATTCGAGATATTTTTCCATTAACAAATACAGGCTTCGGTCGTGGGTCATCCCCCAGAAATAGACACATGGTCCTTGACGACCTCGGGGGGAATCATCAATGTGAGTTACACGTACTAGCATACTAGCACCCACCATTTTCAAGCACTGGCTAGATTTACATGAAATCTCTGCAATATCACAAGATTTAAGTTAGAACGACTGAACACTTATCATTGTAACAACAATGACCACAACGATAAGCGAGGAACAACCCACGCTTGGCACTGGTCATGGCCTACTATAATAACGGCCAGCAAGCGCGCAATACCCCCTGCGCCTAAAACT
Organism: Daphnia carinata; assembly: GCF_022539665.2. Taxonomy (NCBI): domain Eukaryota; kingdom Metazoa; phylum Arthropoda; class Branchiopoda; order Diplostraca; family Daphniidae; genus Daphnia; species Daphnia carinata. Next base: position 8,203,066 of record NC_081331.1, read on the forward strand.
GAATTGCCAGAGGGGCCTAATACCCCAAATCGAAGTCCACTTTCTACAGCTTCATCCCACCCATTCCAATTTCTTTTACTTTTCCCACTGATTGGCAATGGTGGAGAGGTACTACTGTCGTAGTACCAAACAGTGGAAAGTGGAGCTCGGTGTTGCATCAATTCTCTCTCGTTAACCGTAAACAAGCAAAATGGCTACGTAATTTCAAAGAAAAAAGAATCTGAAGAACAGATGGCTTGGTATACAAAGAAATTCTTACACCGTGGTCATCATAAGTCATCTGTCATCGGTCCACTTGACATCACCTCTATTCTGATTCGTATCTGGAAAACGGTAAGCTATCAGTCGTGCAATCACTGACAATTAATAGTTTTCGTCTGTTATTATTGTGGTTGTGTTGTATTATTTATGACCGCAGCTCTATTTGGTTCCTTTAATCTAGATGGTTCGTAATTATAAGCGAAAACGGTCACATTCTCCGCCAAAAGAAGAGATAATGCATCGCGCTGTAACTTCTGTGTTAGCGGGAGGACATTCGATACGGCATGCCAGTTCATTTTTCAATGTTAAGAATTCCACTTTGGGCAGGTATTTGAAGACATTTCGCGAAAGTGGTCCTCCGCTTTCAACACAACGTGGTATGCGACTGGAACATGCTCGTCAAATTATTCCGATTGGGTTCGAGATGGAATTGGCCAATTATTTGAAGACTTGCTGTTTGATGAGCCACGGCCTAACTCCAAGAGAATCCTGGTGCTTAGCCTTTAAATTTGACATCGCTAACGGTTTAACCGTGCCAACAAATTGGATAGAGAAAGAAAAGGCATCCGAAGATTGGTTTGCGTATTTTTTAAAACGCAACCCGTCTTTGTCTATCCGCGCACCCGAGGCGACAAGTCAGGTACGTGCCAGTGCATTTAACGCACTCGTTGTAGACAAGTTTTTCGATAATTTAATTGAAGTCATGACCAAATATCGCATCCGACCCGGCCGGATCTGGAACACGGATGAGACGGGCATTCCAACTGTCTTGTCACCACCGAATGTTGTCGCTACAAAGGAATTAAAGCAAGTCCAACAAACGGTTTCGGCTGAGCGTGGAGTAACCACTACAATAGTTGGCTTCATCTGTGATGCTGGAACTCATTGTCCACCCGTCTACGTATTCCCCCGTAAAAACTTCCTTTCGTCAATGTCTTCTCATGGATCACCTGGTTGTCTTGGTATTGCCCATCCTAGTGGTTGGATCAACGCCGACACTTTTTTGATGGCACTTCAGCACTTCAAGAAGTTTGTTGATTGTTCCGTCGACAATCCTATTCTCCTTCTACTTGACAACCACAGCAGCCACATGGACTACAAAGTTATATGTTTCGCAAAGGAAAGCGGAATTCATATGTTGACGTTTCCGCCACACTGCTCTCATCGGCTGCAGCCGTTGGACATCGCCGTCTTCGGTCCATTTAAATCTGCTTTAAGAAACAGGTTTCAAGATTGGCTGAATCTTAATCCCGGCAAAAGAATCAGCATTCACGATGTTGCGGAGTTGACTCGGGATCCTTATTTGTTGTCATTTACTCCAGAGAACATCATATCGGGTTTTAAGAACAGCGGCATTTCCCCTTTCAATAGAGGCATTTTCCCTGCTTCGCTCTATACGCCGTCGTTTGCCACTGATCGCCCGATTGGTAAGATTAAATCTTAAGTTATTTTGATTTATATTATTCTGAAAATCAATTTATTTATTATAGAGTCGCTGTCGACCGATCCGTCGGAACCGTTGTTTCCTCCAGCGGCGCCTGAGACAGATTTATCGGTTCCGCATTCTCCTGAAGAAGCGCTACCAAACGATCTGATCGTCTTTCAAGTTCTGTCAACGCCCGCTCGGACCGGATCTAATGGTGTTTCTAGTCCGATTGTGCTCCCGGTAAATGTGATACCGTTTCCTAGGGTTAGCTCAATCTCTAGTGTGAGTGGAAGGCAGAGGACACAGGGCCGGACGAGGATACTTACGACCACACCGGAGAAAAATGCGAAGATCGAAGAGGCTACCAACAGAAAAACACGCAAGCCTCCCGCTCGTCAATTGGGTAAAAAACTTAGGCAGCCAATAGTCAATGATGAAAACAACTTGCGTAAAGAAGAAGAGGAACATTGAACATTGACTCTGATCCCCTATATCGCCCAGTCTATATCGCACCCGCGCCAACAAGAACACGTTCCAGTCGCCAGACTAAAGCTAATCCGCGACCGGATATACAAATTTAATTATTGTTACTATGTTAATTTTGTACAAAACATATTACAACTCAGCTGTGATTTTATATTATGAGTTTTCATCATTCCTATTTTGGTATTTAAATGTTTTTTAACACTGACCTCCCTTTTTGTCGTTTCCTCTGGGCAATTTTCTAGTCTACAGCAACTTAAAAATATTCTCGCCGATCGGTTTAGCAAACCATGCCAAACTATATACTGGCTGGTTTGTAATAAGACAACGTAATTGAAAACATTGTTTCAAAAATTTTAGGACCAACCAGTAACACGATATTGGCTCTGTCCTAAGTTACCCCAGGTCCGTCCCAAGTTACCCCGGTGATCGAGTAAGTCAAACAATTTTAAGCCAATTTCTTATTTTTTTCTTGCCACTAAAATTTAAAATATTTTCCAGAAAAAAATTCAGTATATAAATTAAGAAAGTGTGGTTTTTATGGAAAAGAGATTTTTTTAAAATCTATCATTAGTCAAGAGTTTTTTGACGAAAAAGAAACGCGTCCCAATTAGCCCCGGTCTCCCCCTACTGCTAAAGCTTCGTTTTCTTTGGTACCGTATTTTGTCTCAGCTTTTTTTAATTGTCTACTAGAATATAATAATATAATATAATAATAATATATAGAATATAAAGTATGCGATCGGATGTTCATGGCCATTTTTTATTTGCGAAAATGCCACTCCTATTGTAACGAATCGTCTAGCGAAGCCCCTTCTTACCTTCTTTCTCAAATAGACTAGAACCTCATACCTGTAGCCCCTTGTTACTCAGAGCCTTCATTTACTAACCTAGTTGTAAAACTCCCTTAAGAATATAAAAATAATGAAGACATGTCTGGGCACGCTGGCTAAAAAAAGATTTATTTCGGTTGGTCCGAGATTACCCGAAATGGCCTAAAACCGCCCGACCGATTTCTAGCTATCGTCCAAATTCGTTCGATACCGCCCGAATTTGCCCGCCTATACCTCTCCATTGCGCCCAAAATCGCTCGATACCGCCTGATATTGCCGCCTATCCTTTAACACTGTCCCGCAAGGCACTCACGGTCGAAGGCTAACATATAAGAAGCCATCGACAACTCACAGTAGTTAGTCGACCCCTTGAAGAACTATCTCGTGTAGACCTTCAGCACCCTTCCGAGCCGCTACCTCATCCTCTCCAGCTGAAGCGTAAGTTTTCCTCTTGTTGCTCTAACCTGCTTGTTCCTCAGTACCCCCTACACTAGGTTTTCTGCTAAGATCCTTATGTGTTAATTGAGTTAACGGGTGATAAGTTAACGGCAATTGAATAAATAATTTTTATAAATCTTCTATATCGTATAGTTTACTATTTTACCAATTTCCGCGAAAACTGATTTCCGAATCTCACGGATAAAGTAACCCTTCCCAGCGTATGTAACTTCTTCTCCCCTACATCATACAAATCGAAATCAAGCTGACTGCAAATCACTTGGCCCCTTAGGGTGCAACCTTTTAAATAATCTTAGACGCGCCTGAATCGAATACTGCTTGTAACGGGATCTGAAAATTTGTAAATGGAATTCTCGGTGTTAATTCATTCGTATTCGTTCTTAGCTTAGCGACTTGTCGGGATTTAAGCTGAGGCTCCCTATCAACTGACCCAAAGTTACAGTTGATACCTATTGGTTTCTCTGACGCTGAGGAGGACCTGGGATGATAGGCCTTTTCGGATTTTTCGACCTAGGGCAATTGTTTGACCTATGGTAAATTACCCGTCAACAATAGCAAACTGGTGGTTGAGCTTATTCCAAGTACTGACGTTGAAATAGGCGACAATCAGCCTGAGAACGACTACGATATCCCCAAAAATTACAAATCAGCCTCAGTTGAGTAGTCCTGTAGTAGAATCATTGGCTGGTCTCGAAAAAGAAGGTCTAAGAGCTGTAGGCCTAGTCAGAAATTTTAATAAAGGTTGCGTGTGATTGGAATTCGTTTGGATGGGTTACGCTCCAATATCTGTCCTGACTACTGTTACTAGCTTGGAAAGAAAACCAAAAACAGTTTCGTACATGGGTCGCTTGTTGGATAAGAAACATTAACTTTTATATCAAATTGCCAGAAATTGCAAATCAAATTTTAGAATTGTCTTATAGCTCTGTTTAGCTCATGAAAGGAACGATACGGTATAGTAACACAGCAGAGCTCCCTGTTTCCGATAAAGCCAAGTATGGATCAAGGATTGAAAATCATAAAAACAGTCGGCAGGATCGAGGAACTATATCGATTTAAAGTAAAGAGTCCTCCGAGCCTTCTCCCAGTCAACAGAAGGTTTGCGAACAAGCTAATTATGCAAACGCATCTACGTCTATTTCATTCAGGAGTTAAGACGACTATGATGCAGCTAAGAGAAAAATTTTGGATCATCCACGGACGGGAACAATTATAAACAAATTCTAAGATCTTGCGTCATTACCGCAAACAACAATCAAGAGCATTATGGAAGTTATTGCGCCTCTGCCACTTGACCGGATCCGCAAGAGCCATCGTTTGAGACAACTGGTGTAGACTTCGCAGAAACAATCTACGTGAAGAAGAGTGCTAAATCAAAATCTACCACAAAGGCTTACTTTGCCATCTTTACGTGTGCTGTTATCAGAGCCCCGCATTTGGAATTAGTGCACAACTTTTTAACACCTTCATTTTTACGAGCATTGCGCCGTTTCGTTGCTGGTCCGTTCAAGCCGTCAACAAATCCCAGCCGCTGACCTACACCTCAGAGGATGTGGGGTTGGAAGGCCCGTTAACCCCAATTCAACTCCCGATTGGTAGAAGGCTTACTGAGCTTCCTTTCGTCACACAGCAAGATTTTGATCGCTCGTCTAACCGTAAAGCCCTTTTGCGGCGCGAAATACATCGATTAGCGCTAGTAAAAACTGGTGAAGTCGGTGGCACGTGGAGTATCTGTATGAGCTCGTCCGCCATAACAACTGAAAATCGAAAAATAAAGTGAAGGCAGGGGGCTTGGTTCTCGTACACGATGACAATACTCATCAACAAATGTGGAAGTCGGGCATTGTATTGGAAACAGTACCTGGTAGAGATGGACACGTCCGTATCATTAGGCTGAAAAAAGCAAAACATGTCATCAAGCGCCCGGTTCAACGCTTATACCCGACGGAACTAAACATCAGACCTAGGAATTCGAACGCTGGAAGCTGATTTAATATAAGCGCCCCAACCGTCAACTAGGGATATCGGGTCGGAGCTTGCAGTTAACGAATCGTAACAACCAATGACTGGCGACGGAATATCAGGAATCGATTCTCCATCGCATCTAGCAGACTCGACGGGGGAGGATTTTGGAAAACGTCGTCATTATTTTAGATTTGCCCGTACCATTAAACCAGAGTCATAGAAACCTGGTTCCTTCACGCTTAAGGGTAAATGCTATACGGGTTTGCTGGGACTCGTGGTTGAAATTTTAGCGATTTTGTGGGCGGAGCTGTCCTTTCTAAAGAGCCATCTGTTGAGTAGATTTAGAGATATCTCGACAATGATGTCGTCCACCATTTAGAAACGTGATACTGGCTGCAACGGGGAATCGTTGTAACGTAAGTGGTTGTCGTGAAATTAATTCAAAAGGAAATACGAAGGAAAATGGAGTAACTTTCTTCAAAATTCCAAAGTTGTCGTTGACCAAGTGGCAAGGCATAATGCCAACAAGTCTATTGACAGAAACGTCTCGAATATGTAGTCGTCATTTTGATGCCAACGACGTAGTAAAAGGAGTCACTATATTAAATGTATTCCATCCCTATAAATATTGGAGACTTAGAGATGGTGCAGTTCCAAAACATTTCTTAATTCTAGGTAATCTAGCTCTACATTTCGTAATGTTAAAAGATTTTCTAACTTATTTTGTTGTATTAGATGTGACGAGTAGACCACCACTACAAAATATCCTACAAGAAACGTGTAATAATCTGAGGAAAGGTATATGTTCATTTTATGGTGTTATCGAATTTGAAGATTGTATACTAATATTATGATAAACCACAATTTATATTTCCAGGGCTACATTGTGAACCAAATGGGGGTACGTTGAAACGTAAAGGTGCACAAATAGGTGGAACAAACAAGAAGAAAACAAAAACCAGTAAACTACAGCATAACCAGAGAGCAAGTACAGCTGATAGCGAAATGGAAACGTTGAATTTACCACAGATAGATCAATTAGAAAATGTGACTGCCACTGAAGAACAATCAGAACTGACCACTGGTAATAGCGAAGTTGAAATGTTGAGTCTACCACAGATGGAACAACTAGAAAATGTCACTGCCACTGAAGAACAATCAGAACTGATCACTGGTAATAGCGAAGTTGAAATGTTGAGTCTACCACAGATGGAACAACTAGAAAATGTCACTGCCACTGAAGAACAATCAGAACTGACCACTGGTAATAGCGAAGTTGAAATGTTGAGTCTACCACAGATGGAACAACTAGAAAATGTCACTGCCACCGAAGAACAATCAGAATTGACCACTGGTAATGGCGAAGTTGAAATGTTGAGTCTACCACAGATGGAACAACTAGAAAATGTCACTGCCACCGAAGAACAATCAGAATTGACCACTGGTAATTTGATTAGGCCTAATCAATAAATTGTCTTTTTAAATTATATTTTTTCGTTTAGTAGATACATTGAACAGATATGGCATGGAAGTCTATGAAGGCTCTCAAACCAATGATGGAATATCAGCCCAACATAGCCAGAAACCAGTAGAAAACATCGTTGCTATTTTACAAGAACCTTGCAATGAACAAGAGAGTCATCCAAGTGTAGAAGAAAAATTACATTACAACTCAACAGCAGCCAATGGTAAATCTTTTAGTGTTAACAAAATTCCAATTATCATTAATATTTCATGCTACTTTCAGTTGTACGTTATATCAATCAAGGTGTGATGGAAGTTAATGAAGCAACCATTCCTATTACCGAAAAATCTACAAATGCTGAGTTTCAAACAAACTTTGCTACTTATCAATCGCTTTCACTTATGGTGAAATTACCAGATGATGGGCATGGATGGATGTGGTCGTATAATAGCCACAATCAAACAATTTTTTGCACCAATCCGGATATGTTACCACATGGGAATATGTTAGTGAGAACCGTGCAAGTTCTGAACGGCCAAAAAGTATTGTACTACTTCAATGGCAAGAATATCTCGCTCAACGATCTTGTGGAGACTTTTTCATCAATAGAAGAGCTTTCTAAAATTATTTTAAATGTACTTGTCGTAAAAACCCGGTTTCATTAAATAAACAAAGAATAGGTACGTGACGAACAGCTGTTCTATCTCAAATTTCCCTCGTTTTGTGGGTCTCCTATGATTGGCTGTCGAAATTTTTACAGAAATTATCTCATTGGTTGTTTCCATGTAGTGCTCCACAAAAGCCGCTAGGGGCGCATTTTAAAGGACAGAATTCAACCACGAGTCCCAGCATACCCCGTATTAGTGTTGGCGATTATCTAAGTTCTGCTAGATAAAAATTATCTACGCCCCTTTTAGATAACGATACGATTATCGATAAAATATCTAATAACCCCCATCTACCGGCCAAAAATAGCACTGCAGAAATGATAGGGGTTAGTTTATCAGGTTTGTATCGATAATTCTAAACAATAACTTTATGCTACAACCATCGTCTGCAATAACAAATGTCACAGCGCTGTGGTTATAGTCAGCGCATGTGGCCCAATGGTTCCGAGTTCAACGCTAGGTACGGATGTATGTTTTTATCGATTTTTTTGGTTGCAAATAATGTGTTTTATGCTTTGAAAAGCAAGCAGACGAATGAAATATTAGAATTCCGTTGTCGATTTGTATCGATACTATTCGACAACAATGCATTTGGATTATGATTCGAATTTTATGAAGTGTGCTGGCGTAGAGCTATAAGGCGAGGTTCATGACACAAAGTCCTTAGGTTCAAGCCCAATCGGCGAATTTTACACAATTTTTGGTTTTGTGAGAAAAATTGCATATATGTTTCTACAAGAAGGTTTTTTTAGCAGCGGTAGCATTTGTCCTTTTTTAAAATATTTATAATATTATATTACGAAACTTAAAGCACTGATAAATTTATGGCAACACCCCCTAACATTGAAAAATTTCACTGCGCAGCTTCGTAAAATTGAGCAGACGACGATAAAATTAGATATTCGTCTGCAATTTGTATCGATACTATCCCACACTAATACCACCTTGCTGGTTATAGATTTTATAAATACGTCATGGCTATGTGGAAGAAGATGTGGTTCACGACATTTAGGTACGGAGTTCAACCCTCAAAGGAGACATAGTATTTCACTATTTTTATTTATTGCAAAAATATGTTGTAGATGGTTTTTAACGGGAATTCACAAATATCTTGCATTACAGTCCTATATAAATATTGTGCCGTTTTTAAACTTAATTTGCTGTATAAGAATACTATTAATTTGCGGTGGCAACCCTGATATCAATAGTAAACAAATCTTCACTCTAAATCGTTGCAGACGACAGTAATGTTAGATTTTCGTCTGCAATTTGTATCGATACTCGTTAACATTATTATTATGTATTGCTTTTCTGAGAGTTGTCATGAGGGAGTAGCGCTGTGGATAAGTACTGCGACTGGGATTCGGAGTTCTCGAGTTCAAATCTGTTTTTGGGGTATTTTTTTTTTACAATCTGTTAGACATTAAATTTTAAACGTATCTCAGTTATAAAAAGTTAGGATAATCGCTCTCTGTTAACTGAGGCGTGTACGATACTAATAAAATAAGATTTGTAATTTATAAATGTAACAGATTTTCATAGCAAAATAGTATTCTGTTTAGCATCGTTCATAAAGCAGATGACGGTAAGTAACGGTTGCTTCTGAAATTTGTATCGATACTCGGCACCAAACGTTGGACTTATTGCCTGACACACACAATTTGTGGAGAGTTGGCGTTGTGGATCTATTCGGCGCTCGCAATACAAAGTACGGAAGTTCGAATCCGTCTGCAAGACATTTTTTTAAAATTTGAAATACATATTTTTATATCCGGACGATAAATACATTTGCACAATGGTAAATTATTATTTTCTCTACATTTTATATTCTTGTAGTAAACATTTCAACAAAAATCTATTATATTTCATAAGGCAACACTGATTTGTATAACTAAAATCATCTGTTAAGACTTGTAAAGTAAAGCAGACGATAAAAATATTGTATTTCATGATATTTGTATCGATACTCGCCAACGAAAACCATACTTGTGCCATGTCGTTTTTTTCTTACTGATTTAGCGGTGTGGGTTAAGTGGTGCTCGTAACACGAAGCGTCGGAGTTCAAATCTAGGCAGAGGTGAAAATTTTTAAATTATTATAGTTTTTTTTATTTGCACTAGACGCCATCTATTGTTAAATGGGAGATCTATTTGGAATGTTCGATACAGCGATTATCTAAAAAAGTCGACTATCTAAAAACTATCTAAAAATATCGATATATCGTTTTGAGGTTTAGATAGTCGCCAACACTACCCCGTATAGACTTTTCCATAAGCGTGAAGGAACCAGGTTTCTATGACTCTGATTATATCTATTTGGCGAATGCGTAGGGAATGAGGAAAGGCTTCCCACGCCACAAGCCCATCTTAGATTTTTTTTTACTGGTCACGACCTCGCTTAGGGTGAGCCTCCAGTAGAATGAATTGAGAAATGCTATGTTCAAGTCGTCATACTTACGCAAGACCAATAAATTAAGGAAGGAAAATAAAGAAATTCAAGGTTAAAGTGTTGGCGCGTCTATCAATCTACTAGGCAATTTCTAACGCAAAGGGTAAAAATAAGTAATAAAATTACAATAAAAATTCTTACAGGATATGCGCATTTGAAAATTTCCTGCAAACGATGATGAGCGTATTCTACAATCTTTTCCCCTGGCTTACGTTTAGCTTTATTACATTTCTTTTGATAAAGGTCTTGATTTTCATCCATATGAAAATGATTAAGAAGAGATTCTTTAATTACGGCGGAATCATGTGGATGAGCTTTCAAAGTCTCCTGAATAATTGAAAAAGCTTTATCTGTCAACTTGACTCTTAACATCTGAATAGCTTTTTCTTCTGACCAACCTGCCCACACGGCACGACGGGCCTAAGTACCGCTGCAGAACTTCCTACCATCCTCCTCAGTGTTCTCCATAACCGTCCTAAATTCCTTTTAGAACCTTCTTTTTGGTCACCTGGTAGTTGCCTGACAGGCTCTGCAGTCTCTCTTACATCACCTTCAGCTAGTACTAAGAACCTCCCATGATGAAAAAAATTGCGGATATGTATTCGATATACCTAGCTGCTTTATATAAGTTTCATAGAATTTGAATGCAATTAAAACATAAAAGGAATATTAAACGACAACAGATTTATTTGAAATTCTATATTCAATTTCAAAAACTTTATCTTTTATTGGGATTCGCGTGAAATAGGACTGAAACGATATAGGACTGGGAGAAATAGGACTGACTTTTAAAATATTTTAGTACAGTCCTATTTCTCCATGGCATTAGTCCTATTTCTCTTTATAGATAGTCCTATTCCGTTTAACTTTTTCCAATTGGAACGACGAGCCTCCAATCCGGATAAATTGCCTAAGAACGTCGGCTTATACCCAATTTCCTTTTTAAAAAACCGATGGTGTTAACTCATTACTTAAATGATTCACAAAACTTTTTTTATGCTATTTTAATTAAAATTGCAGGAGAACGTGAACAATATTGTATTTAATAGAGTTCATTTAACAAAATACAATTTGAGCAAAATCAGAAATATTTATTACTTATATTGCACTTTATGTGGTCATAACAAACTTTTCCAATTGCACTAATGTTTGACTATTTCACACTACTATCGTTGCATAATATACAGCTCTTACATATTTTGATTTTGCTCTAATAGTATTTTATTACTATTTGTTAATTACCATGAAATTACATGTCCAGTTACATAGGAGGTGCAATACGTTAGCCCATAGGCATTTTTTAGGTGGTATGATTGAAATTGGTCTATTTTTCCCGTTTTACGACCGAATAGAATGACAGCGAATTTTATTTTTCAGTAGACTATGCATTTCCACCGCTAATGGCTGTTTCCTAGTTTTAACCTGAAATTTCTAATATAAGGAATTGCCGCATTTTCTGACCAGATGTTACAGGATTCGGTTTGTCAGGTTTGGCTTTAGTTATTAGAAAAATAGGCAAAATGGTGACGCTAAGCACTTGGCTGGCATGGTAGTAACATCCAAAACTGTCACGATGTTGTCCCGGATCATACCCTACTAGCACTGTGCCGTCATAGGGACATTCGTAAGATATCCGTCGTATCCGAGCTGGATATCCGTTTCGACGTCCGACGGATATCACAGGGACTTCCTAATGTCCGCTCTTAGGGACATCACAACAAGGATGTCTTGTCGGTTTGCATATGAATGTCCCCATAACGTCCATGTACAGATATCCCTGTAACGTCCCGCAGAAACCAAATAAGGATGTGGCGCGTACTTAGGAAAGGAGAAAAAAGAGGTGATGTATACTGGATTCGAACTCGAGACTCCCGCACAACAGCCGAGTGTGCTATCCATTAAACCAATTCAAGTTGTATAAATTAATGTTGTTAATTGTTGTTAATTGATGTTAACCAGAGAAATGAAAGTTTTCCTGAGAGATCGTAAGTATCCTAGTAACGTACCTCAGTTAATTAGGTTGCATTTCTCAGGCCCATTATTACAGTCCAAAATCACAGTATTGTTTAACTGTATCGTGATTGCCGTCTATAACTGAATAATAAACTAACTTAATGATGGATTCTATGCCTATTTTTTATTATGAGTCCCTGTACAATAAAACACGTCGGGTTTTTGACGTCATTTGGATGTGGAATTCAAATTTTTGCCGTATGTCCCCGTTTGGACATCCGATGTATGTCCCCGTTTGGACATCCGATGTATGTCCCCGTTCGGACATCCGTTGTACGTCCCATTGTAGACCGCTGCCCGAAAGGCAATTTCATCTCCTCGTTGGATATCTCTGAGATGTCCGGCTAAGGATGTTCGAACAACGTCCCATTAGGTACGTCCATAGGATGTCTCAATGGCGTCGAAAGACGACGGACCTAAATCGGATCTGCCGACGTCTCTATGACATCCTCAAGACAAAGTGTGCTAGTAGGGTACTGCTGTACCATGCGATCCACACCGTGACGTTAGCTTTTATTTCACTTATTGTAGTGCTCGACCTCCATCCTATTGAAACAGTTTTATTGTTTGTGTTTTTAATCATTTCTTTTGGTTGCCTTTGTTAGTTCATTAACGTTAGCGAATAATTTTTTGGAACCCACACATTGTCTTCGTCATTCGTGTGAAAAACAGCCGCCTTAATAATTTATTGAATAAACAATGGTAAACCCCAAAATTTATATTATCTAACAATTTTACTTGATTTTATATATTTCTTTGAAACAGCCAAATGTTTTTGTGTTACTTGAAACGCACGAGTCTTACTTTCATGGAGGGATCTTCTAAAGCACTCCTGAGCATATCACCAACAATTTCTTGAATTGAAAATATTGGCATGTTCCTCCATAATTTTCCAGCTTCGTGCTCTCATTCCCATCTACAATGCTTTCAAAAGATTCTAATCATGAGTCGAAACGTACAAGAGGGCTTCCCGAAAAAGAAGGAAGTAATTGTAAACGGGAGGTCTGCTGGTTATTTTGGGCTGGTCATTTAAATCGTTAACAGTGGCTGCTCTTGAGGGAGAAAAAAATTCAACCATGTTTGGATTCAATGTGGGAAATTTCGAAGTTCCTCCCTTCGGATTCTGAGGGTGCTCTGCAATGTTATGCGTAATTGCTCGAGATTCTCTTGCTTTTCTTCCGGTTGATTGGATCGCTGAACTCGTGGGGAGTGTTAAGTGCGTGAGGAAGTTGATGGTTGGTTTCCTCGGCGTGTCTGTCTTCCCCTCAGTGTGTTTTCCGACGGCGGAGATTCTTGCTGAATTGGCGCTGCTTGCTGTTGTGTTGGGTTCGGTTGTATGAATAACAGCGACTGTCTCAATTGTCTTTTTGTTTGCGTGAGTCTTTGTTTGATATCCCTCGCATGTTGCTCTTGGTAGCCCTAGTGGCTTGGTGACTTCAGGGAAATTGTTCAATTGGTTCAAGATGAATACCATTTCTGGCTGCAACACCTTCAATTGGTGACCGACTGTAGTTTCCTTAGATATGAGGATAGGCTGTCGGCTTCCATTAGAAACGTTTGCTGAGATTCCAGCAGATAAATCTCCTCCAGCAATCTCTTCCAGGACGGATCTCTTCCAGTATTGATACCTCAGACACCTCCGAGGATGAGAGGATAATACTCTCCAACTCTCGTCCCTGTCTCTGATGTCTCGTCTCGGAACGAAATCGAAGAGCTACTTCTCCAATTGTTGGTGTTAGCTTTTGCAAGTCGATGATGTCGTAGATCTGTCCCTGCAGGAAAATCAAAAACTGTCTCGCGTGCGTCGTGAAAATTTTTGTCAGCTCGGTCACTAGTTGCTCCGTTTTCCGGTTCGTCTTCCTCTTAGTCGGCCCACGGGTTTTTCTTTCCAGAATGGACGTCGAGTATCCAAAAGAGTCGTCGGACTCTACCAATCTGCTTGCGTTTGCGGGTAGACTTGGTTTTTCTTCCGGATGTCTTTCATCTACCAGATGAGAGGGTCTCAGGCTTTCGGGTCGCTTGACTGGAACTCCTTCTCCCTCTCCTTGAAACTTCTGATGGCTAGTAGTAGGAACCGCAACTGGCTTATTGGTGTCTGGAAAATGCTGTCTTGATTCTTCTTTGCTTCTTGAGATATATGCTGGATGCTTACATAGAGCTGGTTTTCCATTGGGTGTATTTCTGTTCTGAAAAAGATTTGAAACAGTGCTCGATACAGCGCTTGATGGGGACGGGTTTTTGGAAACAGATTTCTTAGGTGAAGATGGCATACTAATTTAACTAGAAAGGAGGGCGAATTTTTCACAGTCGTGGCTTTAGAATTTATAGAATATATTTTCTAAAGGTAGGCTCAAGAAGAATGAAACAACAAATACACAATTTTGCGAATAAGCGGGGAACTGGAAAGTACAAAAGTAATGCAAGTGGAGCTTACCGCGTTATACCGAGGAAAGGGAAATATAAGAAAACGCAAGTTGAGTTGAGTAAGAGAACAATACAGCTTCATGAACACTCTGCAAATAGAAATAACACGTGGGAATAGTCATATAAAGGAAATATTAAGCGGAATGAAACGGAACACTACTTAATTGAATAAACATCAAAATACTAAATGTAACTGTTAATCAATAACTTGAAACTAACGGGAAAGGACCTACCGACCAGCTCTGTAGAAATTGGGAACTAACTAGAGAAACAAAATGGCATCCTTTTATAGGTTTCGGATGTATTAAGAAAACATAGCATTTCCGAATTGATGCAACCAGGATGTCTTTCACTTGCGCGTCGCACGTGCCAACATTTCAGGTTCATGGAAACCGATGGCGCGATGTCCTACTCATGAGTCAGATCCAATCACAAATAAGAAAAACAAATACAGCTCATGGAAAAGGCAATGACACTTGATAATTATGAGTTGTGATGATATAATTTTAAGATAAAAGGGAGGAAATAACAAAGTCAATAATTTCGTTCGGTTTTTCGAATTTACCGTCACGTTGCTCTTCATTTTTTACGATTAAGTTCCGATAGTGCTATAGTATTTATTAGGTTCTTAATTTTTTCCAGTTTTGTTTTAAGAAATTTAATATCGGTTTGCAGTGTGGCTATTGGCCTTTTTTTCGTTCGACTTCTGTGTCGTGTCCTTTTGTATATAATCATTCATCTTAGTTGCTTCACTAAAAATAGAAGAAAATCGATCATCATGTAGAGTGACGATTCTTTCGATAAGCAACTTCGAGATCTTGTTACGTTTGATCATCCTCTTTCCAGTTTTTCCAGTTTTTCTATTTTGCAAGTTTAATCTTGTGGGTGGTTAAGGCTGCCCAGACAACACGCGTGGTTTTTTTTCGGGATAAAAGCCGTCTTTTCGAAACCGAATTGTAGGACCGGAAAAAGACAGCTTTTATCAGGCCCAGACTGGTTCTTTTTTGCCAAAACGTGCGGTCCGAAGCGCAATAAAAGATGCGTTTTTTATCGGGCCTAAACTAGGCATATTCCACGACCTTACGCGGTTCGAAACGCTGTGAAAAAGACGGCTTTTACTGGGCCGAAATCAGGCTTTTTAACCAAAGTACACATGGTCTGAAACCCAGACAACACGCCTGGTTTTTTCCGGGATAAAAGCCGTCCTAAAAACCTTATATAGAACCGGAAAAAGAAAGCTTTTATCGGTCCCAAACTAGGCACATTTCACGACTTTATACGGTTTGAAACCCTGTGAAAAAGACGGATTTATGCCTTATCAAAAAGTTTACGAGAATCAAGCTATTGAAATAAGTGTAAGCTAGAATAAAGGGAGTCAGGAAAACATATATATTAATTTAGCATAAGAAATGCTCCAAACAAGCATTAGTTATGATAGGTCTTAAATATCAAATAATTCATTTCCTTAAAAAATTTTAAAATCATACCTCAGTTTAGAATCTTAAAAAAATTTAGCATAATTGGGTTAATTACATTTGATGGGAACTAGGGTTTACTTTAATTTCGACTACATCTTTATGTTTTTAAAATCCTGTTTGGGATCTGTTGTCGAAAAAAACTTAAGTATTTCCCTACATTTGTGTTAAATTGCTCGGGAATACTAGCATAATTATGTGTAGAATGGTCTAGTGGAAAGAGCATTTGAAAGTGGTGCTGGAGACCCGAGTTCGATTCCAGCCACGGCAATCTTTTTTCACTTTGCCTTTAATGTACGGGCGGGCAAAAAACTTTTATTAGCCCAATAAAAGACGTCTTTGGGCCCGACCAAAAGACGTCTTTAGGACCACGTCACGGTACAAGAACCCTACAAAAGACCGTTTATAACCCAGGTTTGGCGGTCATAAATACCAGAATTGGTCGATTTTTGGCCCATTCTGAGACGTTTTTAATACGGTATGCACCGTCCCGTTGACTAGAAAAAAAGACGTCTTAAAGACGGAAAGGTGCTGTCTGGGTGCACTCTCTGCTTCTTTTTTTGGCGGTTTTTCTGTGGCCAAAATGATTACGATTTGCGCATGTTATTCCATGGGCAATACACGACTGAAAATTGAAGGGCATACAGTCAATGTTATATCTGTTAGGGGGTTTTCGGTTTTGAACTGTAATATTGCTGTTGGGGCTGGGACTCTATCTGTTCTTTCCGTTTTCTTCTACGAAACTTATTGGGTATTTTTTTTAGTTCTTTCTTGACACCTCGTCTGTATGTCCAAGTGGAACTCCAGCATGGATTACCACTTTTGATTTTTCGTGTGATCTAGGTAGAGAGCGTATTACCTCTATTCGGTTTAGTATGGATGTTGTTTTAAGGAGGGCTTGATGTTGGGCAGGAGAACTTGGGCGGATCAAATGGTCTCCTCCTGACATGATACTGATATTTAATGCAAAAAAGCCTACTTTACGTCGAGTTGCGGTATGGCCTATTTCCTGAGGTTTCATTAACTTGAATTATGTTCAGTATTTACCTTATATAGACCGAGAAGGGGTGGAGGGGACATGTTGGGTAGTTAGTCAACTTAGTGGTTAGCGTAACTCGTCTCGCTCGTACAGGAAATTGTCACACTTGTACTGTACTTGCCAGACAGCAGCAAGTGATGACTTAGACAAAAAAGTACCTTAAATAAAAACCAAAAGGGGATTTAACTATTTTTGTTAAATTTTAACAGACTCACAAAAGACCACTAGGGAACCCAGGGAACTCATCTAACGGAGTTTTGCAGCCATATTTTATATTATTTCGTGAATTATTCCACTTCCGCACTGTGTAGGCTATCTCCGTATATTGCTTAGGGTTAATTTCTTCTGATGATTTCTTTCCACGGACACAGCGTGGTCCAAGTAGCGAGTGACTCGTATCTCTGAAAAGATAACCACCGTTTCTTTCTTCTTTGTCACCCGAGACAATAACGCAATCGAAAAACACAATTAAAAGACGTTCTGGGAAAGGTATGCCTGTAATTGGGCAACTCCTCCTAAAACTCCAACTTCTCCTAGTAAATCCTATAGAATCCCGACAAATCGTACAGTGAAACACTACTATGAACACGCAGAAATAACGGTTTAAGCCTTACTCGTAGAGAACGCTTTGGGAAGTTTTTACTTTAGCTCCGTCATCGAACTACCACAGGTTGGATTTGCATGTAACCAATAAAGCGGGCTTTGATGTGGAATGCTAATTACTTACTTTTTCTTGCTATCTAAGATCGCGAGATTGTTACTTGTTGATATAGGGTAAACTATACACGAAAACGAGTGTATTCGATATGAGGGGAAAAGTCATTTTTTCATTCCGACTTTTAAGGATTCCGAGTTTTATTTTTAAGGGGAATTCTGTAATAGTTGATTCAACAAAACTTTACAGGCTGAGAAAGTGATGTGGGCTGTTTTTTCTGTTTTTATTTTTTTTTTCACAAAAAGTTTTACTTTATTTGTTTTGAACAGGAGGCTCACATGGAAAACTTTTCAGGGGCGATCACTCGCTTGCACAATCGCGCAAGCAAGCCAGACATTTGCAGTAACGAACCCAGCCCTTGAGCTATTTTCATGTGCGTTAACCCTATTTCCTATAGTGCACATGGAAAATACAAAGGATTGTTGTAATTAAACCGAGTTATGCGTGTCCAATGGCTATACGTACCTGGATAAACTCAAGCATAATGTATTCTGGAAGGGTGTGATTTCGGCACACTCGAAACACGCTGGATATGATGTCTTCAGCTGCATATCCCAATTCGTACAAATGCGCCATAATCTGCATCAATCACTGAACAATGAAACTTTTATGTTAATCGACACCATAACTGGTATACCGTATAGGCATCGTCGATATTTCCTTTTACGCAGTGGTCAATCATGTCTTTGATTAACATGGGATGAGGTTCATCGCATACCTAACGAAACAGAAACTATAGGATACCTGATTCACAAATTTACAATAAAAGTCAATTTTTCACCTTAAAAACATTTTCACTGTTTACGTGACCAAAGCCTTGTACTGTTGCCTGCAGATTGTTTAATGCCTGGCATTTTTGGTATTATTTTTGTTTAATAATGAATGCAAAAGAAGAGGAAGAGCAATGTAAAATTTCCTGGTTTCCAAACATACCTGTCGTAAGTCCCCTTGTGCCGTAAAGACAATTGCTTCTAGTCCATCATCGGTGTGACTGACATGTTCTAGTTGACAAACTTCTATCATCTTCGCAAGAATTTGCGCATCACTTAATTTTCCATATCTAATCATGGCGCATCGACTCTACATATAACATATAATATAACGTGGATTTTTCCTGTACACTTCCAAAGTGATGTGCAACGCAATTAATTGTTAGTTAGTACCTGAATCGGCTCTATAATTTTATCACTAGTATTACAGGCCAATGCAAACCGCGTTGTTTTACTATACAGTTCCATGGTACCTATATTGTTATGAAGGTATTAGAAGTTTTTTTCCTATTAAAGTTATACTTATGAGTTTTATTTTTACGTCGGAGAGCCTGTTGGGCACCTTCAGTCATGCTTTCATTTTTAAAGATAAAAAAAAAAAAAAAAAGAAAGGAAAAAAAAGTGTGATTACATTTTACTAACAAACATTATACGTATGAATGTGAACCTGTCTGCTTCATCCAATATAATTATTTTTTGTCTGCCTTTTGGTAAAGTAACTTTTTGTTGGGCAAACATTTTGATTTTGTTCCTCACAATATCAATTCCTCTTTCATTTGATGCATTAAGTTCTAATACAGCATCTTTGTAGTTTTGTCCTGGAGGAGACAACAAACATTACGAAAAAAACAATGAAAGTATTTTAGAAAATAAAATACCAAGCAGGGTGCGAGCTAGGCAAAGAATTGTGGTTGTTTTCCCCACACCAGGAGGCCCCTATTAAGTCAACATTTGCCTAGTTATAGATTAGATAAAAAATGCTAGCTCATCGCTCATACAGCAATTATGATATTCGGAGTATTCCCTTCTCTTGCAAAAACTTCCAATCTGCCAACTGCATCTTCATTGCCAACAATTTCTTTGAAAGTTACTGGGCGATACTTTTCTACCCTGTTACAAAAATAAATTTACTGTAGTAATATAAATATAGAAATAAAAATAAAGCCACAAAAACTCTTTGGTTCATCCTGAACCCTTTAATTGGCTTTAGTCATGCCAATTTAACAAAACACTAGCCAACTTTTCTTATCTTATTAATTTTGATTACCATGGCATATTGTCTTTCTTCCCACTAATTTTCGTTGGATCGACTGACAGGGAGTTTTCTTTAACGTCTATTTCCATTTCGTGCAAGCTTAAGGAGTATGTCCACACCTTCAATGTCCATAAACATTCAAATTCAACTACAGAACCTACAGAAGAAAATTAGTCACTGGTAAGAGAACAGTGAGAGTTGCAGCTGCTTGAGAGAGGAAAACAACGTTGGAGAATAACAAAGCTTAGTGGCGGGAACCGCGGCTTACTTTATGCAACATGGCCAGGATAGTTTTTTTCCTTCATAAATATCTGTTTGTTTGTTTTTTCTTCTTCGTCGTTTCGGAACTATAACTGTTGTAAATTTGTAACATTGTTTTAAGGCTCCAACTTTCATAGAAGTTCGTCGACTTGAAACTTTCGCTAATTTAAATCAATTCGATAAACGGGTAGGGTTCGCCCCTTGTCCATCGGGTAGCTTTTTAGCTTATCGATTGGTTCGTGGATCATGCATTCTTTTGGGTTTCGGGGCGTTTCCTGTCCGTAAGCAATTGGATTGTTTCGTAGTCCAAGCTAATGCCTGAAAAAAATAAACCGGGTACAAAAACCCGATTTCAAACCCCGATTGCACCGCTTTCTGTTTCGTTTGCCCCGACTTCTACGCGATTTACTTGGGTATTGAATACAAAGTTCAAATTCCAAAAATAGGAAAGGGATGCACATTTTTCAATGCGTGAGTTGGTGGTTCTACAATAGGCTGATGACTATACATTACCATAATCAACAGAACTTTGTTTCTCTGATAATCTGCATCTGTTCATGATTAAGACACAATGGACGTGGTGCGGAGTAGGAGGCTTTATGAATATAGAAGAGTGAACGGCAGGAACGGGGTTTTCCTATTTGCACTACTATATTTTTCACTTTCTGATTTTTGTTCCATTTACTCATTCTTTAATGTAACGAGATCAACTAACTACAAACTGTCAACTTTAATTCATGATTAAACATCTGCAATATAGTTCTGTGACAAATGATGACTAGGGCATCTCAAATTATCGCATCGTCCGTTTCCCTGAATTTGGAATGATTCGCGAATGTGACGCAGTGATGACCCACAGCCACGACGCATCAATCCAGGAAATGCGAAGTTTCTGCGTAAATCTAAAAATCGGAAAAAGGTAATCAAGTAGCTGTTTCGAAATCAATCAGTTGCTCCCAGTCTATCAGTTGCCTTCTTAGCGTAATCACCTCAAATCTAGTGCTCCTTTCTTCTACGTTCTCAATGGAGTTTTCTTGCTATTTCCACTTTTCTCTACTTCTCTTTTTGTCTCATCTCCTAATTTGGTATGTTAGTCGTTAATTTTTTAATTATATCAACCTTAGACTTACCCCAAAATATATCGGCATTGTTGACAAAACGCCTTCACTTCCCTTTTTAATTTTTTTATTAATTTGGTAAGAAGTCCACCTTCCCAAAGAGGGTGGAGTCAAACCTTTTACACTAGCATAGAAAAAACTTTATTCAAAAGATAACAATATAAGAATGGTACCCTTCTACTTCAATCTTCTACTTTCCCTGACCACCCACTAGTTGCGTTTCTGGAAACAGACCTCATATAAAATAGCATGAAATACATAATATCTATGTATCCTGTCGAAAAAATTTACATTTTACTCATTCCCCACCTTTTACATTGCGTCTATGGAGCGATTTTTCTTTTATATCGAATTACTCGTCACAACAATTTAAGTACAAAAACAAAACAAAAAATAATAATTCTGAACACTCCTCGATAAGGTACTGTTATAGGATAGGTGGCATATGTTTGTATGCATAATACCTTAACGGCATGTATGCATTCAGTTGTAGATTAGTTTCCTGTTGCAAGCCACCATTTCCTTTGGTAACCTAACCTACCAAAATGAACTCCTTTTTAGTTTGTGCATACAATTAGAGCTAAAAATTTCGCGACCTTCTCAATCTTTTCTCACATTCAGTATATGCATGGATTGTGCACTTTGGTTGCGGATAGTAGAAATGATGCCTTTTTTTAATATGCATTTCGCGAGATAATATTAAGTTGTTCGTTTTGCCATAAAATAACACTATCTACATCAGCAACAATATCGTTACATTAGTTACTCTCCGACGGCAGAATACATATTATAGCCTACATACAAAATAATACATTTCAAAGAATTTCTTAACTCTAGCACAGTAATAAAGGCCCTAGTTTGCAACTTCCAAATTGATAATTCGGTCCCAACAGAAACTAAGAATGAAATTAATTAAGGTTGTTCAGCTTTTGTCGCCAGTAATTAAAGTTAAGATACCCTCGACGCAAATTCTAATTGCCAACTAAATTTGTTTTTCTATCAGAGAATTTTGTATTGATTCTAAAACCGACCGTAAATAACTACGGCATTTTCGAGATTTCCTTTACTGTAAGCTGTCTTCGAAGTTTGAAATGTAAATTTTTGTTTTGTTTAAATTACAAATAGCCTCCGAATCACGGCTATTTTCTGATTGTATAGCCTCTCGAATCCGGGTTGTAAATCTAACACTTTTCAAAGGGAAAATAAATTTTTTTTTTAATTTTCAGGTTCGTTTTTTCCTAATCGCTAAGTAACTGAGACCACCAAATGCACATTGAAAAGTTACCTTTGACTTCATCCTTTGAAATTCCGTCTGGCATTATTTTGAAACACGTATATAATTGCTTGAAAAATGTTCAAAATATTTTCTCTAATTAAGGTTTTCTAGGGATGGAATCTAGGCCCCACAGAGCTACAATATCTCGATGTTTGAATATAAAATCGTTGTGTTAAGCAAGCATGTATACCGGATGGTTGTCTGCTGGAAAGTTGCTGCGATCGTTGTATTCGAAATCAAATGGGGAAGAGGCAGAAGCAAGGCAGCACCAGGTAAATCCCTACTACAATATCCAAAAGAAGTCGACAAAACTAAAAACTACTGAAGTTTTCATAAAATGTTCCAAAGAAATATGTGTTCGAAAAAGGGACAACGGTTTTCTGAAATATTAACCGTTTCTTGCCGTTTCCGAGTTGTAGGACAAAGTAAAGTTAGTTAATTGTCCGCACGAACGTTAAATGCCCAAATTTCAATTAGCATTTCCCCAGACATTTTCAATATATCATAAATTTTCTTATCTGAAATACACATTTCTACATTGGCAATGACATTGTTGTATCACGTCATTTAAAATTTTCTTTTCAACTACATTGAATGCACGAATTAAAGGCAATTTTTGATCTGGAACAGGCAGGAATCTGCACTGTGTCTGAAACGGCGTGTTCGCAATATTCGTTCCAATGGCATATGACTATCTGTTCTTTGCAGTCGATGATAATTTTGATTTTCGCTGCTTCGATCGAAGCCAAGATTAGTTAAGGCCTGTTGAATTTAACGTGTCCGTTCCTTAAAATCTGCTAGAGTTTGCACGAACTTTTTGAAATGGCATACAACGTTTTCTTGGTAAGCCCGGTTCATCATGATCATGATCATCATCACATACTGTACCTGTTCTCTCCATTATATAAGTCCGCATTAACTTCGCCCTTACAGCAAAGCAATCTTTATACGTTGAAATGCATAATCTCTATTTCCAGCGCAGTTGTCGTTCGACAGGGCATAGCCCATACATTCGTATTTCGAACGATTATTATACAGTAAAACCGCGCGATGCATAAAAAACATAGACACATTTGAGGCTAAGGCTGCTTCCTTTTCTAGAAAAAACCAATCATTTCGATGCAATTAACAGAGACATTTCAGCGCAATTGGGATTTTATTTTATTGCGACATCGTTTGAACTTTACATTTGACAGTGTTCGGTGGCACTTGACTTTCTTTTAATAAGGGCAAGATTGAAAAAGTAAAAATCCTTACTGTAATTAGTCAACTCGTGCAATTCGTTCCGTTGCCATCTTGCATTAGCAAATACGAACTTTACCAATTGGAAATCATAGACATTTTTATATGTTGACCTATCGTTGAGCGTAGCAGCGAAAACTTACGCGGATTTGTGCTATGCATCCAAAAAAAATTTGAAAATTTCTTGTTTTAAATTTTTTTTTGTGTGTCTACACAATTTATCGTCAGATTCAAGATTATTGCAATAAATTCTTCAGATCCACACTTTTGTGGACGTCACCACCGCAGTCCAATGACAACGATTTCATTTAATCACTTAATTTCCTCGCAGTTAGCGGTTTGAAATCGACTGATTTTTTTTTTGGCATCGCGTCAAATCGAATGCTGAAAGCTGGTTCGTAGGCACGTTCGCAAAAAATGTTCCACGTTTTGGCCCCTCCTATTTCTTTATCGTCTTTCCAAGTGATGCTGAAAGGCAACAAGCTCAACAAAACATAAAAACTCGTTAACTAGGCTTTCGTCTTTCGAAACACTAGATATCGAGGACGCAGGAAGAGATCTAAATAGGGGAAGCGCTATAGGGAAGTTGGCATTTCGTGTATATCTGAATCATGTTTTTGTAATGCAACGAATCATATTTCTTACCCGGTGCTGACGATCAAATTTGCGATATAGAGTATTCTGATAGTTCTATTCATAATAATCTCAAGTAAGATGTAGAATCGAAACATTAAGAGGAGCCTTCCATTAAAACCATTGAACTAGCTCTCGATTTCGATTTGAGTTTTTGTTTGCAACCATGCTGGCATTTAATTTAGAAGCGACAATATATCAAACGCAGATGCTCTATTTATAACTAAAATGTGAGCATTGCATGAACTTTGTTTGCCATGGTTTTCGGAGTTAATAGAAACGTAGTTAACTTCAATTACATTGAACCTTAAAAAAGGACGTACCAAAAGGCTTATTATTTATTCTTGGGAGTTAAACCTATGGCAGTTAATTAGGAATGCAAAACACATCTGCCCACACAGACTCCAAAAAAGACAAAAACTTTTCTTGATTTGGTCTTGCAGCTTCGTCCTTGCTGCCATTTTTGGTCAAAGCATTAACCTTCGTCCATAACTTACTCGACGTGGCCCTCACTTCAGTATATGTTCCTGCGTTTACACCGACGAGAGAGATAAATGTCAGCACGAAGTTTTCCGTATTTCCTTAAAAACATAGGGAACCTTGAGCTGCATGCCCTTGAATTCGGCTATGTTCGAAGAAGAGAGAACAACGCAAGCGGCGGTACAGAATGTGAATTTTAAGTTTTTTAGGACGGACCGAACAGACCTGCTGTAGCGCTCGCCGCCACCATGGCCCTGCTTTGGTCAACTGATATGTAACGCCCAGTTCTGGTCAACAGAATTATTGTTTGATTACTTTCTGACAACCATACGCTGCATTATCGAAAAATTTTTATCTACTGAGTTCTTATGCCACCTTTCCTTTCCTTCCTTCGATGAGCGATAAAAGCAAGCTTAGAAATTGATATTTTCTTACTTTGCTTTTACACATTCACCCCAAACCACATGCTGATGGGTGTCAATAGTAAATATGGGATAAACGGATAACTATTCACAAGTGTATAACCATCAACAAAAACGTGCGCGCGACACTTTAACCATTGACATTCAAAAACTGGTTTAGCAAGCCAGTGGCAGTCACGTGGGAAGAGGAAAATAAAAATAATAATAAAAAAAAAATGAAGAAAAAAAAATTTGAAAATACACTAGTCAGAGGCCACTGGTATCCACTCCTAAACTAGTGGGGACTTGTGTTGGTTGTGAGAGAAAGTTGTGGGGTTAGACATGCCATTAGCTGGTAGTTTCATTTTCACACTTAATAATGATTTTTTTTTTCAATTGTTTTAATGTAAATATGTTGCGAAAGGTACAGAAGACTTGACAACCAATAAGAATAGGATGACGTTTTGTGGGATTCTCATTTGAACGGGCCGGGTGTTGATTGGCGTCGGGACCTATATGTGCTGCTTGTTGATGGCGGGTTAGTGCCAGCATTGTCACCATCGACTTTCGTCCCAAACTTTTCAAAAGCGCGCGCCACCGATCCAATGCAAACGCGATTCCATGGCTGGGCCAATAAGGATATCTCTGACTGAACGCTAAAAGAACGTGGCCGTCCCGTCCAGCTCACTGGTGGACTGGTCAGGGCTCCTTCGATCAAATCCGCTTCCGGTTCAGTTCCGTTACCACAATCACGGGCACCCGCTGTTTTCTTGCGCCGCGGCTCGCGCGTTGCTTCGAGGCCTTCATCACTGGACCGATCACTCAGGTCGCTACTCGAACTGCAGCCCGTATCACTAGAGACGGACCCAGATCTTAGTCCATAATCCTCCTCCACTTCTGGCGCAGTTATTGTTTTCTCCTTCTGCTCCTCCACTGTTTTATCCTCAGATCTTTTAGTCATCCCGCCTTCCGGTGCTCCTAATGGAGTCGGTTCCTCGTTTCGAGGACTGCAAATGGCGTCTTCTGGTAAACGCGGAAGAGCCCGAATGTCCCACGACAAGTGATGCGACTTGGGCCGCATGGTAACTTCAGCATTCCGTTGAATTCCTTGGGTAGTAGGTGCCAACGGCGAACTGGTTGGAACTGCCGCCATCCCTGACACTAGGCTTCTTTCGAAAACCTGAATAGATGTCGACACAGGCTTGAAAACGGTTTTTTTCTTCTCAAGCTTGCCGGTAGAAACCGGCCCGGAAGGCGGCGCAGTCGATTCCTGGTGATGAATGAAGCCTTCCGACAATTTCTTCACGCTGTTAGGTCTAGGCACAGCCGGTTCGGCGACAGCTTTGGCTGTGGCATTCACGGTGACGCCAGGTAGTTGACATTGGTTGAAACTTGTGATTAACTCGCTAACTGATAGCTTGATCTCGGGTTGTTTGCCTGTGGTCGAAGGGCTAATGATAGAAGAAACGTCTTCTTGCCTCGATCCGCATGCCCAAGAGGCTCGTCTTCGGTTCAGACATGACGTGAGCAGTTGGCGTTGGCTGTCGGACAGCGAAGCGGTATCAATGGATGTCACACTCATCCTAGCAGGCGTGGGTGAGTCAGTGGGTTTTATAACTGCTGGTGACGGGTTTGGAGGGGAAAGCAGAGCGGGGGCCGTATCAGACCCAAGTGCCGTCGTCGCAGATTCATCGGTTGGCAAAGGACTAGTAGAAGTGGGTTGGTCTTTAAGACTGAAGGAAGAAGGAAATGCAAAATTTTTACGTGCGGAATAACCCGCAATGATATTGGGACTGACAGGAGATTTACTAGCCGCTGACGAAGTGTTTCCGTCTGCCGTGTTGGCATTTGACGTGGGCCAATTCCACGGAGATTTACCTAAAGATGGCGACAGAGCTTCGGTGAGCGACGTTATTTTTGGGACAGGTGGGCCATTTGAGCTGAGTCGCTTCAACGATGACGCCACCGCGTCCGCGCGACTAAGCACAGGCTCATGTTTCACTTCTTCCTGTGGCTGGATAGTGTCACAAGTGTCATTCGTCGTCGTTTCGTTACAGCTGGCCGGTGCGTCGGACACAGCAGCATCGGCATCAGCTTTATGGGTGGCCGAATTGAGCTCTTGCGTTGGGGTCTCTGAACGGGAATTGGACGGTGTGATTTCATCGACGAAATCGGCCGTGATCGTTTTCTCTCTTTCGTCGCACAACGTTTCGGTGCTCTCCGACAGAACTTTGTTTAATTCTAGAATCTCCTCTACCGTGATCCCTTCTGCTGGTGACGTAAGCTCGGTAGAAAGCGTGCCAAGAGTTGGCAGAATTCTTGGAAGTTCGTCCTTATCCAGAGTTGGAATTGTGAAACACTCGAGCGACTGCGTTGCCGGCAGAATGTCAAAGTAGCCTGAAGAATCTTGCACGGGCATGGCAGGACTTTGCACGGTTAGGAGGCTAAGAACCTCGTGTGACTTTGAGAGGTTGCGCAAAGCATGAAGGCGCTCCCTGGATTGGGCTGCAGTCGATCTGAATTCTTCGCAAAGATGGTCGCGCGATCGCGATACACTTAAGCGCATCTCGCAGAGGCGCTCGCGCGATTTCGACGTGCTCTTGCGCAAGTTGGAGGCGGCCACCCTTTCATAAAGGACCTCACGCGACTTCGACATGGCGCGTAGCAGCGAACGCGCAGTTGTCGACGGTGACGACCCGTGTCCGTTAATTGAGGTGGCCGAACGGGGACACGCTAATGTCGCAGCACCTGAAGGACCATTGTGAAGCGCTGAATTTTTCCGTTGACTCTCCGACGAAATGGTCTCCCTTTGATGACTTGCTACGTTTTTCCACGAAGTCAACCACGGATGCTTTAGACATTCTTTCACTGTAGGCCGACAGCTGAAATAAATTTTCCACAAAATTTTTTAACTTACTTTTTTCTTTCACGAACAAAAAAAAAACATGTCAGCGGCTTAAACTTATTCTTTTCGCTACAGCGTGGCGTTGAGCATGAAATTTTATAGTAGAACGATTCACAAAGATTTGCGAGTGCCTTGGACTACTCGCGCCTCTCTCATTCCAAGCTAATTTTGGAATTTCCTGTAGATTGTTTGTAACGTCTTACTACGACTCTTGGCTGTGCGGGTGAAATGCTAACGCAGTGGACCTAACTGCCTTGCACTGATCAAGTCACGGATCAAGGCTTTGCTAGCAGTCTGAGCAAAAACGTTTAAGCGTTAGCAACTTTTGTACACAGCAATTAAAAGGAATTTTGTTTATCCAATACGTGCATGGAACTCAAACTACTTACTTCCCTCTGACGACGGACCACATGAACCCTATGAAATAATATGGGCGCTAATTTAAAAGTTGTTCTTGGCAACCAGCGAAATCAATGCGTGTTAAGCCGACGCCGCCCACGAGATATTCCGTGGGAAGTCAACTAACTATGCAATTTTTTCAATCGTATCGCGCAGCTTTTAGGAATTGTTTTCACAAACCCCTGGTCGTTTTGGAGTTTGCATTTATAGAGACATATTGAATTTAGAGTACCTCGGTTCTCTGGATAATGTTTTGCGAATAAAATCCTCGGCCTGGGGGGAAATGTCTTCGAAAAGCTCGTCAGGGAAATCCAGCTGCCCGTGACAGATGTTTTGGAACGTCTCCTGATCGGTATCACCGCCGAAAGGTGTGAAGCCCGTCAGCAAAACATACGCCATCACTCCCACAGACCTTTGCGAACCGACATAAAGATACACTTGTTACTCCAACTCCAGTTTACCGACGATGTGAGTTCAAACATTTTTTATAATAGCTCTACAAAAACGTGTTAGCAAAATCTTTACCAGATATCAGCCGACAAGTTGATAGGCTCGTAATGCAAAATTTCCGGTGCTGGTAGAATGATCGAATGGCAAAGAAAAATAAGTGAACAGAAAAAGAAATGCGATTAAGTGGCAGCGATATCCATAAATGATGAAAACAGTAAATAAATTTACGACTTGGAAATGAGCTGAACATACAAACATAGTCGGGGGTGCCCAGTAATTCACGAACTTCTTGTCCGGCGACGATAACCCTGGAGATCTCCAGATCACATAGTTTGACGTCGCAGTCTGGAAAAGTGCCCATGAGCAATACGTTTTGCAACTGTCCAAATAAATCAGATAAAACAGAACGATTTGGTGTGAGAATATTGAAACGGATTCAAACAACAAACTTATTTATGGATTTTGTGTTTACTAGAGATTATATCTCGTTCATTGGACTGTATAGCATTTAACAAGGTAATGAAAATGGTACTGCAAAAATTGATTAAAAGGGATTTGCAGCAAACGCCGTTTTATTTTCGAAATTTTACCTATACCCGTGTTTTTCGGTAAACTTGATAACTTGAACAACAAGATTGGTATTGATAGACACATCTGTTAATAGTGCGCAAAGTGAAAACTTGATTGTGAGCGAAACTTCTGAGTGGCGATCGGCGAGTTCCAACAGGAAGCTGCTGATGTAATATCAAAATAATGTGTATCACCTGTTTCCGGCTATCGAAAATGGTTGCCAAACAAGTAAAGACTCGGAAAGATTCCTCAAAACGCTTTCGTCTGAGTTACTTTTAAATCAATGCTACTAAGCAGAAAAAAAATATGTACAGTATCTGTTAGCATAGCCTGGCCACTACACGTGCAGTACGGCGTGGTATTATGGCCTAATAGCTACGAAATCCATACCTACGTATGTCAATAGCAAATCTATGTTCATTGTTCGTCGTTACTTCTTGTACACCAGCAGAAAAAACCAGCATTATGAATGCACCAACAAGATAGCAATAAAAATGAACAAACGTTGTAGAGTGAAACGTCAACGAACTGACTATTTGTAAGTACAAAAATTATTACATGTAATACTTCTACATACAAAATCAGTAACCTGCTAGCCAACGGAAATACCTTGCGTTATACGCAACAGAAGATCCTTATTACGTTGTGTACGAGTTTTCGAGTAGAGTAGCTTAGCGGCATTACTCGAAAACACGGAAACGGCACAAAGAAAGAGCAGTTTACTACTATTACATTTGTTTTTGGCACATTAATCAGGGCTGCTGCTCAAGATGGAAAAACACATCGGGGAAACGCGAAGAAAAAAAAAAGAAAACCAAGTATTAGGATTCAAGGTATCCAAAACGAAGGGCATCACAGACTCAGCAAGTCGTCCTTGATTGACCGATTTTGGTCAATCTTCTCCCGTTTCCAAATATAGCTTGTCCTGCATGTCTTTTACGGTATTAGGAGGGGGAATAAGGAAATGAAATCGCTGGTTTGGCAACTTTTCGGTAGCACTGATTTGTTTCTTAGCTTGCATGTGGCATTTGCTTAGAAAATCCGTTCTGCAGCCATGTTCAACTTTCAAATCGAGGGAAGGTGAGGGCATGAAAAACGGACTTGAGAGAATTTTCTTTACCTTGATATCCAAGTGAGCCATGTTTCGTTCGTGGAGGAAAAGGATTCCCTCCAAGACTTGGCGGACAAACTTGACGGCGTCTCGTTCATAAGGCACCATGTCGTCGTCCATGAGCGTCTGAAGGTCACCACCAGGAGCACTGTGTAAAAAAAAATGTATTAAAAACATAACCAAGTTTATCTGCAATGATGACGCTGTAACAACTGAGCCAAGGCAAACGAAGAACTTGCTAAATGCGTACCACACTTTCAACGCGATATTTGTAATTGTGAGGAAAAGAGATTTAATTCAATATCATTCTCCGTATTTGCTCGGTAAAAGTGTTCTGTGTAGTTAGTAATTGCAACACTATTTACAAGTGACAAGGATAATTCCATCTTATATCCAGCTGGTCAAACAACTGCTCATTTCAGTTCTGTATACGTGTTGTCAAACAAATCGGTTTTAATACAGGCAAAAAAGTTTTGCACCTCTCTGGAACTTCTGCGCCCGGTTTCACATTTGGCTCTGTATTCAAGTCTCACAGCTTAAAATTTCCTAATGGTGTTTAAGACATTGATAAACTGAACAATTTTGTATTTTTCTTTCTTCAGTGACAGACGCACGACAGTTTTCTAAAAATTTCCGTTATATGCGTTCGTCTTTCCCGATGGTGGCAACAGTTAACCAACGCCGTTCTTTCGCCCATGACAAAGGATAAAACGTGACTGAATTAAGTCCCATGTCTTGATTCTACGCTTCCTTTTCCTTCCTGAGATAGACTGGAATCTTGAAAAGGCCAACGGCTACCAGCTACTAATATTTCGAATGTGTCATTATAAGGCAGTTAGAGCTGAAGCATATCGCTAGGAGGCATACCATCAGAGAAATCGAAAGGAAAAAGACAACGAGACGCGAAAATAGATACATATACGCGTACAAAGGCGAGTGCTGAGATTCGACCAAGAGCTTTCTCCATTTTGTACGAAGACAACATACGTGGTAAAATTGGGGTGAATGTAACTCACAGATTTTAACATTTTCTATGAAGCCCATCAAAGATAAAGTGAAGCAGACAACAAAACTATGCTTTGGTAAAATCCGGAGTTTGTTCAACTATTGTTTTGCTTCGTAATCAATGCTCGGCCCTTCCCAAGAAACGCAATCCTTCGGCTTTTGCTCCGCACGTTCTGGCTTTCAAATTTACATTTTCTTTGATAATAGTAAGCGGTTGTGACCTCACCGACGATTTCCCGTATGACCGCACCCATGTATACCGCAATAATGTAAATATATCTCTGTGTACCGCTTGAATACATCAATTCTAAGTGTCTGAAGAAACATGCGCAATACAAAAAAATAAAAATCTTGGGAAACAGTGAAGCTCTATAGCCGAAATGATGTCTACTGAGTGACACTTACTATTCCATGACGAGGATCATGTGTGTAGGCGTGTCGAAGACGTCGATCAAGTGGATGATGCGCGGATTGGTGGTGCAGAGGGACATGAGAGCGATCTCGTGCAAGATTTCCGTTGTGCAATCTTGGCCGTAGCGCATCTTGGCTGCGTATTTCGCCGCGTACTCTACACCAGTGGTACGATGCCGACATTTCCGGACAGTAGCAAATAAGCCACTAAAAGAAAACAAACAATTATTAAGCATATTAATCTTGAACATTTTTTTATTTTTTATTAATCTAGATACACCTAAAATGCACTAAATTTTATGGTCAATGGCTTTTGTTTTTCGGTTGAACGTTTGTTCACCAAATGCCGAATGATCCTGATTTCGACGAAACACTGTCCCCACCCAGTGCTAAATGGGGTCGTGTCAACGAAAACTTTCCAGCAAAATTTTTTTTTCTATAAAAGTTTCAGGGATGCCATAGGCAAAGCGCCAAGTCATTTCAGGCTTAAATTTGTTAAGAAATTAGGTGAATCCTTGGGAAAGAAGAATCACCTAAAATTATGGACAAATAGGATCTCGATAACAACAACGAGTGTTTAAGTCTCCTCTCTGCCCTCCAATATCGCATTACTTTCAAATTCCTTATGATGGTCATACACTTTTAAGAATGATTGGAAAACGTTTGTGCTATTACGTTGCATTACCAATCAACGAAACGAACGAGGAATAGAAGTGTTTAGAGAAACATGACCACTTGCTCAGAATTATTGATAAAAAAAAAAAAAAAAAAAAAAAAAAAGAGTTTGTTAATAGTTTTCTCTTGAATCAGCCCCACCCACTGTAAAAAAAATGCTGCCAACAAATGGCGAAGTTTCTAAAAACAAAATAATTTCCTCGTCCATTGTTGAATGAGGAATAACGACATGATTTGTCGTAGGATTGGGTGGGAACGGCGAATATTGAGAATTGCTGTTTCCTGTCATCTGTGATGCTGTATAATCATTCATAGCTTATGGCTGCTTGTTTAACGCTTATTTCATGAATGAAGAGGATGCGTAACTCCTAGGTTGTAATACTCAGATAACGCCAGCACCAATCACAAATCAAACACACCTTTTTCAAATGTTCTGAAACATTTTATGGTGATGAAAATCCCAATTGAAAATTTTTTGGGGTTCCATGCCAAGATGATAACGCAATCCGTCACAAGTTACACACCTTACGGAGGTTTGTTTCGACACAGTTTTCAAACTCGCCTTTTGACGACTGACTATTTTTTCTGTTTTCCTTTTTTTTTACATTTTTTATTTAGTTTTAGTTAACACCGCAAGAATTCTAAAACAAAAAAAAAATTTGATTTAGACAATTTCCGAAATTTGCTTATAGCACTCTCCGTTTTCCTCCCATTTAACCTATTGTTTTAAATACCATCCTCTCCACGCCCACGCCCCTAAGCCCGAGGGAATCGCATTTGCTAGGACGCCAAGAAGATGACTCAGAACGTGAAATCGTAATTTTTGTGGCTAGGAAATTTCGGAGCGTGCACGCCATTCGGCTTCGCTGAAAATTTTTGAATGAAAACAGTTTTTATTGACAACCAGGCATCCCCATTAGTGAGAGAATCATAATTAGGTGAGAGAGTCACAGTGTGGTAAAAGAGTCACACGTAGCGAAGAATCCACGTTTTTCCGCAAGAATTAAATCCTAGTTTTATTATTTTGATCACTTCGACAAGGGCCTTTTTACTCTCATGCCAACAAACAATTGTCCCAAAGGTAATTCTTCCCATTTTATTTATTTATTTAGTTTTTTAGTTTTGC
This sequence comes from Daphnia carinata, assembly GCF_022539665.2. NCBI lineage: Eukaryota > Metazoa > Arthropoda > Branchiopoda > Diplostraca > Daphniidae > Daphnia > Daphnia carinata. The sequence goes on from NC_081331.1 coordinate 8,236,828, forward strand.
CAATTTGTATGAAAAGGTTTTTTCATAATTTGAAACTGCTTCCGTCATATGGGTTCTTCGTTATCGAGCCTTTCTAGTTTCGACCTGTTAAGTGCTGAAAAACTGGAGATGCTCGCTTAGATCGCGGCAGTTGGTAGCTCCACAATGATTTCGTTCGGAACTAGTTCCTGTGCAAGTTTGGCCTGAGGAGAAACCATTGAATATTAAAAAAATTGGGTGCGTCGGCTATGGGCGGATAGGGCGTAGCGTTCAAGTCCACCGACATATTCGGTGAAATTTGTCATTTCACTTACTACAAGTGGTAATCTCCCTGAATATAAAGTTTAAACCTGCGGCCACCTTATGTGGCTGACAAAGGACACATGCAAATAAACGAGAATCAGTATTCTTCAAACCAATAGGTTTGGTTTTAAATATAATTCTCTCATCTCGTTACTTAATTTTGTGCACGATTTCAAAAAGTATCTACCATTTTACGTTTCGAAGTATCGCCGTTCCCAGAATTTTGTCGCTGCTCAAACTGCCTTTCGACCACACCCTCGATAAACCCCAAACAAGTTTGTTTCTAATAGCTGCCAATGGAATTCAACACAGTTTCCACGTACATTGCCTATTGTCGTGTACAATTTTTAGTTCTTCGGTGAGAAAATGTAACAAAGTAAATACACACAGTATTTTACGATCATTACTTAAATGTCGGACTAAGCTTTGTATCACTCCCTGCCATCTGCTCTCGCCTGCAACCAAAAAGTTTTCCTTGGCTGACTGACGTCATCGGCTATTTGACTATCACGTGGATCGGAGCACGAGTCTCACTGGTTGAAAACTCAGCCAGTCACTTCAGCTATCTGTTCAACTATGGTATGATTTTCTTTTGGGTCTGAATAGACACATGTTTTACTGGTCAGTATAGCGTGCCGGTTAATACATAGGTCAGGATAGGCCCTCCTGCAAATCTACGTAGAAAATGTAGGGCGCATCGGATGTTTTCACATCCAGAAATTGGATCAAGGGGCCACGCGCACGGACACATAGGCTCAGACGCCTTGATCGGAATGGACCAGAATAAATTACTTTGGCGTTTTATCCCATCTGCAGGAACTTGGCACTTGTATTAACGAGCTGAGAATGATGTGCGACGTCTTTTTTTTCCTTTTATCTCTCTTTTGCCTGAGAGAACGTTGAGAAGGAATAGATTTGAATTTGAATTTTTCCACCCACAGGTGCTAAGTTGCGCGAAAAAATAGTGCTTGCCCATAAAGCGACACGAAAATGAGCTTACGGTTCCAGGAACCCTTGCGGGTATTTTTGTACTTTAGGATAAACAAATTTAGCGTCCCCGCCGTTTCAAAGATATCTTTACGTTTTGGTTATTCATTTGTTTGATGTCTTTGCGCAGGGCATCTGCGTTTTTCGGCCGACATTATGGCTGATATGCGAAAATCAACGAATTTCTTCTGACGAAATTGGGGGACTAGTTTTGTACTTTTTTAAAAACTTATTTTTTATTTGAATTTTATGAATTAGAGAAACTCTGTTACGTTAACCATTTGGGTTGGCACTAAATTTTTCGTTTTCGGTATTTGCTATTCGTGCTTATTTTCCAAAAAAGAGACTTGCCAACCAAGGTTAGCCATTCTGGGTCTACTTGCTATCACGCCAAGGCGGTGTCTACCAACAACTCGTTGTTTTTTGTGTGTTTTTTTTCCCACTTGGTTCTTTTATCTATGTTCAGTGTTAAATATATTTATGTGTACATGTATTTTCTACACTACCTTATTGTGAAAGTTAGCTAGTTGAGCTTGAGGATTTGTCTTGATAAGCCCTATCCGCATGAACTATGAGATGGAGCTACAACGTCAAATTTAATCGTATTATAGCTGAATTACCAAACCACATTACCAAATTTAAAGCTTGAAAGGTACATTTCTAACATGGAAACATGTTGCCCTCTTTTCTTGTCAATGATTAAAATATATAATTAGAGACATGCGCATTAACCATTCCCTTCGTCACTGGTTTTTTCAGGAGTTTTCGCCCTTTTGATATTGTGTAATGATAATGCATTCCGGTTGGTGTTAGAATTTTCGTTCTAATGTGCCAAATCTCCCTCGTCCTTATCTGTGTTATAAAAAATTAATTGGTGATCACGTGAAACCGAAAATAGGCGCAAAAAATGCAAAGTGTGCATATTGGCAAGATCTGCTGTTAAATTGAGATTTGAATGTTGTCCCACGAAGGCACAAAGAGCAATGAAAACTAACACGGAAATTTTTTTTGATCGGGGCTGACGCCAAGAAACAACCATGTTAGGCATCCTCCTTGACTTTAGGTTTTGTGTACCTTAACCAATCGTTATTGCCTAGCTCTGTTCGCCGTATTAAGATTGCCTCATTCGACTGGCCTTCAATGAACGTTGCAACAAACCTGGCGGTGTTGGTCTCAAACCTAGCCTTATCATGACTTCTCATACTTTCGATGAAACACTCGTGAATGCGATCCTGGCTGTGACACGTCATCGCTCCTCTCGCAGGCCGTTGCCAGGTCAAAATGCGATAATTTTATTTAGCTACATAACGAAGTAAGACTTCAACTGACTTTCGCATGCAACTAGATACAAAAAAGCAACCAAATAAATCCTTTTAAAAGAATTTTTTAAAGAAGTACAAAAGGTGGCATACGTGTTGCCGAGTTGCAAGAAAAGGTTAGCTGTGCTATCCTTGGTTCGTCTTTTGTTTCTTAAGCAAAGGAGAAAGGAGGGGAATGAGAATCAAGCCATACGCAGCCCAGCTGCAGTTCACCTCTGCTAAGAGTAGCCGAGACGGAGGGACAAACGATGATGCTGCCGGCCCCTGAGCATGGCTAAAAAAGACTTTGAGAGAAAAAAGATGGCCAAATATGGACGAAGGCCATTGAACTAACGACCGAGCAAGCGAGAGGCAGCAGGTTTGCTATCCAGAACTATTTAGGCAATAAACCAAGGAAATGGAAGAGGAGAACACGATGATGAAAAAGGGAAGAAAGAAGGTGGAAAAACACACACACACAGCACATAGTCTGCCATACAAGTTTTTCTTATTCTTTTTTATTTCAAACAAGTTCAGACTCAAGGAATGGTTCTTCCTCTTTCCTTGACTTTCCTACTGTGACCATGAGGCTCGCTTAAGGGAGCCGATCATCTTTCTTTCGTTCGTAGACTATTTGATGTCTAAAAACTAAAACCCATCCAAGATAGGTAAGAAACTATTATGTCCACAGCCATGCATGTAACTTCGCAGAAACGAAAGAACTTTTCTTTTTTTTTCCTTTCCTCCTTTTTTTTCTTTTGCTTTTTTCCTATCTATCTCTATCGTTTCGTTCACATTCCAGAAACAAAATGAAAATAAAGTAAATAAATATCAATTCTCAATCCACCCATTTTTGGTGGCATTAAAACTCGAACAGGATATTGGCAGTCGATGATGCAAGCGAATCAAACCTGGCGAACGGTTCTTCCTCGACGGTGTAGTGCATGTCGATGGGGTCCGTCTGGACGAGTTTGTTCAATTTATCCTGATCGACGGTAACGACGCCGTTGACCACTTTTCGCATGTCGCAGATCGGCTCAACGGTAGCCACGCTGTGTTGGGTGTTACGCCGGTGGCCCGGCCGCCGCTTGTGGTGAAGCCGGGAACGGCCACCGCCGCCCCCGCCACCACCTATCCCAACACCTCCACTGCCTCCTCCGTTTCGTTCCATCGTTGATGTACTAACGTTAATCCCAACACTGGTACCGGATGTAGAAGAGGAGGATGCAGTGCCACCAGGGCCGTTGGATGACCCGGTGCGGCTCCTCATCCTTTGATCGTAACTGGCCAGTCACAGGCCGTTCGATATGGTTTTAACATTGAATGTATGCGTTATTAAATTTATTTTATTTTGTGTTTATGCTTTCCTTCTTATTTTCTTTTTTTTCTTTTTAATTTTTTGTTTTGTTTCCAGACGAAGTTGGTTTAATCCGAATCAAATACAGCCACACGACACTAACTGGCACATACACTATTCAGCACAACCAAGAGCAAAAGCAAATGCGTTTTCTGGCAAACTGCCGTGTTTGATGACTCAGCGCAGTTATGGCAAAGCGAGTCATACAGCGACGAAACTGGGACTGAATACTTTCTTTTCCATGCACCGCAGCATGCGTGACCAGCCACGGTAGATGCACACCAGCAACTGAATGTTAGTCAGCAATCCAACCTGCTTCTTGAAGCGTCATCAACCTGTTCTTGGTCTTTACGAATGGTTTGGGTTACAAAATTCAAAAGCCCTCGGGCTCGTGTTTTTTTTTCCTTTTTTTTTTTCCCTTTCTCTCTCTCTCTCTCTCTCTCTCTCTCTCTCTCTCTCTCTCTCTCTCTCTCTCTCTCTCTCTCTTTCTTTCTTTCTTTCTTTTTCTTCTTCTGTCTTTCTTTTTATTATTTTTTTTAGGTTCTGCTCGCGCCCCAAGTTCAGGCAACTCCTTTTCGAGACGCCCTTCATGCGCTGTCGTCTAGAAATGTTCTTGCCATAGACAAGAAAGTAATGAATATTGTTAATGCTAACTTCAGTAAAGATCGACGCTTGGGCCTCTACTTTTAATTATTGTAGTCAGAACACGGTCCACTAACGCTAAACAAAAACACACAATAGAAATGAATTTGATTTAAATAGAAATATAATCGCGGTTCATGTGCGACAAATAACATAGAACTGAGTTTCTTTAAAATGTTCATTGTAATTTTACATGCAAACGAATTTTTCAACTATGTTAGGCTTTCCTGCCGAAAATTGATATGCAATTTATTTCCTGTAACGAGAATGACTGCAACTTAAGCAGTCATTAGAATGACTCAATTTGTAAGTGTTTACTAGTCTAATTGACCAAAATATGATTTCAACCTGCAGGAGATTGACAACGGCCAATTCCGAAAAGAATGAAGATGTGTGCCGTGTTTCATTAAGCAATCACCGAACTATCACTATAGCAGCTTGCACGGGGTTTGGCAGCAGTTCACGTTATTCGCCTCAAAAAGCTTTGCGGAAATTATTGCCTGCATAGCGTTTCAACATCTGTGCAATACCTCGTGAAGTTTACTACCCTTGTTTCAAAAGTATAGCATTCAAATTATTAACCTGGTGGATGTGAAGATTTTTATCCCTACCCCGCTTTAAAAGATCAATAAACTTACCAACAAAACCGCTTTATATTTTAATGGCTATTGTTTGCGAGGTTCATGATTTGATCAAACCCGTTTGCCATAAAATAACACGATATCCTAAATAAGCGGTATCCTAATGACATAACGCATGTCGCATGATGCATGGTTTTACGAAATCAAATCGTTCTCGGTAACCGCCTTTACATAGACGAGTTTCATAGGAGCAGGTGACTATTGGCGGATTGCAAAAAAAAAAGAGAATCAGCTCTAAATCGTTTCAGGCTATTTCTTAATGCTTTCCATTTGCGCACTTTGCGACTCAAGTAACATTTTTATTGGTTAAGTACAGGAATATCTTAAAAGAATGAAAAGTAAGAAAGTACGGTACATCATATCAATTTGGAATCCACACTAGGTTGTTGTGTTCGACCTTGCTATTTTGCCGAAGGCAATAGCGGACGCCTTTATAGCCGAATCCCTCCCCAGATCGACTCTCTCGCAGGAGTCGACTGAGCAGTTGATCCAGCTCAACAAACGATCACCCGCAAAGTAGACCAATCCAGCAAATAAGTCTTCAATTGGTTTCCACTTACTTGTATACTGCTTTCTCTAGTATAGGTAACGCTTGTCAGAGAAAGCTTATCATTATAGTTTTCTTACCTTACCAATAGCCATGACCTTTTTTCCATTTTTATACCTTAACAACTGATTTAGGTCCAATTCTGTATGAATAACTTCCTATAATCACCAGCTGCAGAATGCAGCTAAAAATCTTTTGCGATATTTATGGTGAAAGCTTATCTAGCTGAACTGGATTTTGATGTTAAAACTTCTGTTAAAATAGCTATTGGGCTATTGGTCGATTCATTAGCCCTCGTTGGTAAACGACAACAATTGCCTGGCATTGGATATAAAAAAGCAGCCAGCGGAATTTTAAAATGAAAATTGACGTTCCAAAGAGATGACATTTGTAAACTATTTGTTATTTTACTTAAACAAAAAAATGGTGTTCCAATCCTTTTATGGAAGGAGCTGAGCTATACTGTCGCGGAACACGCCACGACACCGTACGTCGACCAAATTTTGTATTACCAAAGCAGCTTGAATTGCTTTTCGTTTTGACTAGATTGTTATTTTCCTTATTCAGAACAAAATTTCAAAGGAATTTCCACTAAACAGAGTTAGGACATCTTCTTTCTATTGGGCGTCAAATACGTGTTGTACGGTCAAAAAATAGCGACCAATAGGCTGTGCTAGAACTTTGGTGCGCATTTTCATTAAGCTTTTCATCAAATAAGTTCATTAGTCTGTTAAATGTGACTTCATTGATACTGTGAAACAGTAGTCAAACTGTTTCTCTCTTATTTGCACGCTTATTTTTTAGTGATGCACACAACCTTACCGGATTTCTTCGATTTTTTGGTTGCTAATCAACGTTGTTTGATTCATGGCACCTTTTCAAAAACTCGATTGCTGTAGACAGAAATCTAATGGACGCCAAGAATCTTTACACTGCAAACAGAAGGCTTTCTTTAGCCCAATATTGCACGTGCATCAGCGCAAGATCGGACGAAAGGAGAGGCGCTATCACACCTTATAAGAACAGGTAAAGCTTTAAGCCACTTGGCAAAGACCATATATAGCACTATGTAGCGCGCTCCGTGTGCGTCTATCCGCTTTCGCATTTGGAATTCAGCCAAAGGAGTTGACCTTGACTTGAAGCTCGGACATTTTCGAAACTGATTTTATCTTTTATTTTAAATAGCTGCACTACCGGCTCATACCTATGTATGGAAGTACTGATGTCTTTCTGTATTTAAAATGAAAAAAAAAAGGTCTCGTCAGCATTCGAGATAATTTTTTAAACACTAAAATAATCGCATATTTCTGTTTCTCTTGACTTCCATAACATTGATTAAATTAACGAAAAAACGTATTTCTTTTATTCTGTTCATTGCTATAATTTTATTCCTCTTTGGTTTTCTAAGGGAGTTTACAGGCCCTTTATTACACTCCCGTTTTTTGAGGTTATAGAACTTTTTACTTATACCTTTAAAACGGAATTACAGATCTTGATGCTAGATAGCTAGTAATTAACACCTCGTGGAACTACTGATTATGAGTTTAACATTTTTATGTATTATTTGCGGGAACGCGCCATTTCGTGTTTTCTGGAAAAAGGCGCGTAGCTACTCACTCCATATTGCACAGATCACTCCGTTTTCCCGTTTATCAGCTGATAGCTATTGGGGTGCTAGCGCCGCCAGTGTTAACTATTTAAAAATAACTAATACCTTCTTAAAACAAGTGGCTGTAAACCCTTTATATAACGAAGTCGAACGTGGGTGGCGCTATTTTCCGTCGAAAACCAGAATGTTGTCTTACTCTTTTTTGTTTTCGCCGCATCACTAATCATACATTGTCCTTTACAAACATTGTTGTCACACCAAACACAAACCAGTGACACCAACTAATACAACTCGAAAATTTTCACAACTACACCTCTGCACAAGATAAAAAAATAAATAAAAATAAAACATAACCATGAGGGACCTGCCGCACGCCGCAATTTGATTATTCATAATACTTCCTAAATATTTTTGTTGAAATTTGATAAAATTCACAAAAATTGAAAAGACTTACTATTAAGCGTTATTTTCCTCAGAAATGGAAGCATGTATCACTTGTAATCTTCTTGTGACTTCCTCTCTAAGAATAAAAACGGCAGTAGAGAAAGACACAAAGTAAAACTAAACAAGCAAAAAAAAAAAAAGGTTACGGTACGGACAACCAGTGTCCTATACACTTTGAATTCTCACCACTGTCCTTTTTTAAAAAATATAATACGAATAAAATGGTTTTTTTTTAGTCAACGATTACGCGCTGCTCCATTGAAATAGCAGTTTCTCATACTTTCCCATCAAAATCCTGCTAAGGTTTTGGTGGGGTGTCTATTGCTCTGGTGCAGCAGTCTAGTGAGTCCCAAGCAATAGGGACGTAAAGCATTAAAGCATTTTTTTTTTAATGATTGCATTTTATAAAACTCTTCTAGTTGGTGATGATTTTGTTTTCGTTTGCCAATTTTTCAACAATATTGCGTTACCTTACCGCCAAAATCCACAAACAAGCTAATGCTAATACTGTGGTTACCTACTACCTAAAAAGCAATGCATGCCTTTTTAGGTTCCACTCGCTACAAAATGGCCGGGTGACCGAAAATCGAGAGGCGGCCCTTCAGACCACTGTAAGCATAAGTTACAGCTAAGCTAGGCATTTTTTTCATAGTTACATGAATGGAAATTTTTTCTAACTCGACGAATTTGATAAGATGAAATAGTTTTAAAAGAAACAAAATTTGCCATCGCTAGTTACCTTTTGTGGTTAGGTGTTTCCAATTGCTATGTTGTTTCCCAGACAACAATTGTAAGCCAGAAGATATCCTAAATCCGTCTCACTAGGACAACCAGGACTGGGCCGATATAGGCGTGCTAATAGATGTGCTTCAGCCACCGTTGTTGTCTAGGAAAATCACAACATCTTTTCCTGACTTCTTTAGTCCCACATTTGGCCAAATCCTGTGTTGCCAGTTTTGACATACATGAAATTCAAACGTAGAATGTTCAAATTTTATTCTTTGCAACTAATATAGTAAGTAAATTGATATGTAAATTTCATGAAATGAGGGAGTTAGAAAAATATATTTTATTTAGCATAAAAAATGCTCAAAACAAGCATTAGTTATGATAGGACTATTATCTCAAATAATTCATTTTCTTAAAATATTTACCAATCATAATTGAGTTTCAAAATCTGAAAAAATTTAGCCTAATTTGTATAATTACTTTTAAAGGATCGAGGGTCTAACTTAATTTCGACTTTAACTTTATGTTTAAAAATTTTTTTTGTGACCTGTTGTCGAAAAAAAACTTGCATAAAGTATTTTTCTGTTTCTATTGTATTGCTTGAAAATTATATGTTTTACAGGTATAGTAAGGTCAAGTGGAAAGAGCGTCCGACTGTGATGCGGGAGATCCGAGTTCGATACCAGCTACAGCCATACCTTTTAAAATTATATTATTAAGCGGTCCAAAAGTGGTCCAATTCACCGCTTAAACTTATTGTGGACGACTGGTAAAAGACGCACACGGGCTCCGTTTCTGCCGGACATTTAGATGTGCAGAAGGCAGCCAAAACACGTCATTTATGAATTTCACCGCGTCTTATGTACGTCCTAGTGGTCCAATGAGGACCAAAAATTGTCGTCTAAAGGACAGCAGTGTGCTGTGTGGGTTACATATCTAGTTTCTGTTGCATTTATGCATTTAGTTGTTGGCTTTCCGCAGACTGCTTCACCACATTATTTGTTGGCTTTCAACAAAATGTTTCACTGCCTTAGAATGGTATAGGAGATATGATACGAGTACTACTGCAATTCTAAAAACTTAACTAGGTGAAAACCTGCTGTGCAGTGGAATATAGTGACAAGGACTATTATAACTTTCCAAAGTCATAATTTTTATGATAGAATAAGACAAAACTTTTAATGAAATGAGCTTTATGTTGTAAAAAAAATTCTGTATTCAAATCAGATTGTATTTCCTTAAAAATATTTTTGCACCACAAGTAGAATCAGGATAGGCAGGCAGAATTGGGCGCATTGGGGTCGATATCAGAACAACCGGGAAAAACAATTCGATCAACCTGATTGGGTTGGGAGCATACAAAGTTCACCCTGTACCTCTAAGATAATGCCCATTCCACCCGATGCCCCAAATTGCTAACGCCGATTGGCTCGGGCTCGATCCCTGCTTCTATCTCATCTCCTATACCTTGTACATGCCTTCATGCGATAATCTCGTCCATTTTCCAAACTGAGCAGCCAAAACGCTATCAGTTGCAAAATATCAACGCCATCTCTTGTTCACAAATACTTTCGTTATTTGTTTACGTTTATGTATGCATTACAATTTTTTAATTTTCATAAATTTTATTTTGTTATGGGGAATGTGATTTAGGTAAACAACGATGTGTTTTCATAGAAATTTACAATAGAAACTGAGAATAGATAGTAATTCGTCGTTACCATTGCAACAGTATATAGGGGAGACTGGGGTGAGCCGGGACAGTGGGTGAAGTGGGACAGCTAGAGGAAAAATAGAAGTAATTGATTTAAAATTTCAAAAAAATATATGTTATTAGTATTTGTGTTTCCTATTTAGGGTAAAAGTTTTAAACGAATATGTGAAAAAATACGAAAGTTATGTAGAAAATTTAAAAAACGGTATTTTTTTCCTTAAATTTTTCGCCGCCATTTAGTGTTTTTCTTCACAATACTACAAGTAGTTAATATTTTATACATACAAACAGGTAGTCTATTCATTTCTCTATCGTTTGCAAAAAAAAATTTAATTTTAGGACCATTATTTTGAGGGGAAATTGTATTTTTACCAAAAGACTTTTTTTGGGGCTAGTTGGGACAGCAAATGTGCCTGAAATTGAACAGTAGTGGGTGGAGTTAAAGGCGGAGCTACAAAAACAGCGTTGCATTAATTAGTAAAAAAGTTACATTTCTAACTAACTTACTTTTTAAAAAAAAAGAGTATATCTAGTAGTATCCTACTGATTTATTACAATTTTTTAAATGTATTTTATGAGTATAAACTTAGGGTGTCCCACATCACCCACCCTGGTGTCCCAATTCACCCAACACCATAGGCTCCTCCCTCAAATTTTTCAAAACTTTAAAAATCTGTAAAACGTAAATTATTTATTATAAAAATCGGGAAAAAAACACGGAGGTAAAGAAAGGTACAACAAAAATATAAATCCAGTCAAAAATAAAATCAAGCAATTTGTGAAGGAGTTATGGAACAAAAACAAAAGGTGTCCCAAATCACCCCAGTCTCCCCTACGGGTATTTTTTGTGCGCTGCAATACCAGTGTTCTGTCGAATAAGACTTTCGAATAAAATTTCGAATAGAATAACGCAAAAAATCGAATATGTTATTCGTTATTCGTCGAATAAAAATGTCCTTATTCGTATTCGTTATTCCTATTTGTTGTAAATTCGTATTGTATCATTTCGAATACAATTTCGAATAAGTAATATTTTCGTAGGACAGGAAGTCTTGTTTTAATTGCTGTCCTGTTTTTTTCTGAAGGTGGTTCAATGCCATTTTTATTCGATATTTGATACGAAAATTTATTCGTTATTCGTTATTCGAAAATTATTCGTATTCGCGCTTAAAACGTCCATTTTATTCGTTATTCGTATTCGTTTACGTTGCTTATTCGTATTCGTTTACAAACGAATCAAGTTTTTTCTTATTCGACAATACACTGTGCAATACTTAATACTTTATTACAAAAAAAAATAATTTTGAAAATTTACTGTGACATTACTTGTGTTAGGAGGAATTTAATAGCTAAATTTTTATTACATTAAACTTAAAAAAAAATACAGAAAAACCCACACAATTTTAAAGTGGTCGTTTTTCTCTTCACAGTAGCAGTGTACTGTCGAATAAGAAAAAACTTTGATTCGTTTGTAAACGAATACGAATAAGCCATGTTCTGGCCGAGAAGACTGAATAAGTTTTATTCGGCGAAATACCGACCCATTAGACGAGGGGCTGTTTACTACAAACTGGGCGCCTATCCAACACATTTTATGAATTGTTGTTCAAAAAATTATTTATCTTTGTATTTATCTGTACGAAATTAAATAATGCTAATCACACTAAGAAAAATAAAATAAATGGAACTAATTTTTCTAATAGTATACTTGTACAGTATATTGAAGAAAAATGTGACGGTTTTTCTTATGCTTTGTTTGCCATAGCTGACACGTTTTTCTGCAACTTCCTGTACAGGTGGTTGCTACACTAGAAAATATTTTCCAAATGTCTTATATGAAGATGAAAATTTAGTAGTCGGTCTCTACTGCATTCATTTAACACTGAGCGGGTCTAAAACGAAGGAATAGGTGTGTGGTTTCTTTACAGAAGAGGCAGGTGTTTATGTTGGGCTCTATCTACTCTTATGTAGATCCTAACTAAACAAAGGGGTAGATTTGACAGCAGTCTTGTGGAAAAATGAAATATTTTATTGATTTTCTAAACGAAAAATAAGAAGCAGTACAAGTGAATACGAATAGCGAATAATGAACAACGAATAAAACAGACGTTTTATTATTCGAATACAAATAATTTTATTACGATTAACAAGTAAATTTTTGAATTAAATATCAAATACGAAATGGAATTTAGCAACAGCAAGGGCATTAACAAGTTCTTTTTCAAATTCGTGTATTTCGTCGCTGGTCGGTGATTCTAAGTTTTTAGCTAGAGCAACCCACACTGCACGACGGGCTCCTAAGTACCTCTGCAGAACCTTCTACTGCCCACCTCAGTCTTCTCCATAATCGTCCTAAATTCCTCTTAGAACCTTCTTTTTGGTCACCTGGTAGCTGCCTGACAGGCTCTTCAGTCCCTCTTACGTCATCCTCAGCTAGTACCAAGAACCTCCCATGGTGATAAAAATTGTGTGACATATGTGTTCGATATACCTAGCTGCTGTATATCAGCTTCATGGCATTTGGATGTAATTAAAACATAATATGAATATTAAACGACAACAGAATATTTGACACATTCAATTTCAAAAACCTTATCTTTAATTGGGATTCGCGGTGAAATAGGACTGAACCGAAATAGGATTTGGAGAAATAGGACTGACTTTAAAAATATTTTAGGACAGTCCTGTTTCTCCACGGCATTTGTCCTATTTCTCTTTAGAGATAGCTCTATTCCTTTTACTTTGTTCCAATTGGAACGATGAGCCTCCAATCCAGTAGACAATACATTGCGTAAAGCGTCGGCTTATATCCATTTCCCTTTTTAAAAAACCGATGGTCGTAACTCATTACATAAATGGTTCTCAAAACTTTTTTCTATTATTCTTTCTTTGATTTAATAGAGTTCATTTAACAAAATACTATCAGAGCAAAATCAGAAATATTTATTACTTATATTGCACTTTTTGTGGTCACAACAAACTTTTCCAATTGCACTAATGTTTTACTATTTCATACTACTATCGATAATATACAGCTTTTACATATTCTGATTTTGCTCTAATAGTATTTCATTAATAATTTATTAATTACCAGGAAATTAAATGTCCAGTTACGAGGAGGTGCAATACGTTAGTCCATAGGCATTTTTTAGGTGGTATGATTGAAATCGATCTGTTTCCCGTTTTACAACTGAATGGTATGACAGCGAATTTCATTTTTCAGTAAACTACGTATTTCCACCGCTAATGGCTGTTTCCTACTTTTAACCTGAAATTTCTAGTATACAAGCAATTGTCGCATATTCGGACCCGATGTTACAGGATTCGGTTTTCCAGATTTTGAATTTAGTTATTAGAAAAAAAGGCAAAATGTTGGCGCTAAGCACTTGACTGACATGGTAGTAACCTCCAAAACCGTCACGATGTTGGCTCGGATCATATTGCTGTACCATACGATCCACACCGTGACGTCAGCTGATAGCTCTTATTTCACTTATTGTAGTGCTCAACCTCTATCCTATTGAAAGAGTTTGATTGTTTGTGTTTTTAATTATTTCTTTAGGTTGCTTTTGTGAGATTATTAACGTTAGCGATTAATTTTTGCAACTCACACATTGTCTTCGTTATTCGCGTGAAAAGCAGCCGCCTTAATAATTTATTGAATAAACAATGGTAAACCCCAAAATTTACATTATCTAGCAATTTTACTTGATTTTGTATATTTCTTTGAAACAGTCAAATGTTTTTGTGATACTTTAAAACGCACGAGTCTTACTTTCATGGAGAGATCACCTAAAGCCCTCCTGAGCATATCACCAACAATTTCTTGAATTGAAAATATTGGCATGTTCCTCCATAATTTTCCAGCTTCTTGTGGCCTCCCTCAGTATTTCGCTTCATGGTATGGGTAAAGAACAGAAAGTGCCGGGCACGGTCTTGGGCCGTTCCAGCGAAGATGGCGCCCTGATACCAGTTGGGTGGGAAGAAATTCTCCACTACAGGAAAGAAAGGGTCATCTTTCCTGGGATTGGCGGGCATAACCCTCGCTCTTTTGTAACTGGAATATAAACTTTAATCGTTAACCATAATCATGATATAATTTATTTTTTTATTGTACCTTAAACGACGAGTGGCCAAATCAACATCCGGCATGTGTCTTCCTTCTATGGACTTGCGTTTCTTCAATTCGGCAAATAAGATCTCCCTGGGGTCCGTAAACTGTTGATCGACGCAGGCTTTCTTCGATTCTCTAAAGATGTCAACCTATGTATAAATATTGCAAGTTACACATTTAGAAACTCAAATTAATTTTTTCTAGAAACACTTACCCTTTTCTGGTTTCCAATGTCTGGTGGGTGATTGTGGGTGTTCTCTTGATCGTGGGGAACAGGGGTGAAGTCAGCATTATCGTAATTAAGCAAACAATCCAAAAGGGGAGTTTTCTTTTGTTTCACGATAGCTTTACATGGGTTTCCAGAAGGTCGGGAGGTACAGCGCCATGTATATGTGCTCTTACTGATGGCTTTTTTGCTGAAGCAAAATCCTATAGTAAAAATTCCTCTTTTAGTCTTATTCAATTAGCACTTATATTCGAATTATTACCTAATCCATCAGTAAGCTTACGGAGTCCCTTGTTCGTTCCCTCGTCATGAATCTTGTAGGATGGCTCCGTCGGTTCCTCATACGATGATTGCTAACAAAAACGTTTAGTTAATAAAATACTAAGACATGTTGCGATAGAGAAGAAATATATACCTCCATTGTCGATTCGCTGGGTTCGGCAAATGTTTCTTCTCTTCTTCCATCGCTTGCATATGAACTCCTTGGGATTGCAGCTTCTGGAGACAGGTCTGGTAGCTGAGGTTGGGCCCTGTGTCTTCGTCTTGGTGGTGGAACTGGAGGAGTTGACCTAAGAAGAGGAGACAACATAAAAAGAAAAGGAGATACAACAAGACTCACCAAAGGTGACATTGTCAACGGAGAAATTGGGGAGGTTGGAGAAGACGGAGTTGCTGGACGACGCGGAGAATTAGTCTGAGGAGATGTGCGAGGAGTTGATCGCTGTCGTGGGACGACGTGGAGAAGCTGGAACTAGAGGCTTTTTCTTGCCTCCGTCGGAAGGGTCGAAAATGCTCCTTGGCTTCAGCAATCACTTAGGACGACCACCTTCAGCACCAGCAACAGCAACAACAGCTACATCGCCTTTTGATCCCCCAGCTACTGCACCATCAACATCTGCTACATCTTCGGTGGAACCTTGGACTGCACTACCATTAGAACACATGGCGCACCGATAAAAGTTGCTGAACTCCTTCCATGAAGGCGAAACACCCTTATGGAAGGTAACACCAGAACAAAGACGATGGACAGGAACATGGCAGCCTAGGCAAACGCAGAATTGCTTCCGGCCGGTAACACTGGATTTGCATCCCGAACATTGAAAGCGAGCTGAAGACATGGTAATGGTAAGTGCTAGATCGAAGTCTAAGACGAACTATTAAAGTTGTATGGTATTATTGTATCCATATATATAGTCGGCCAAAAAGGGGAGGAGCCAAACGCTATTACACCTCTCGGCAAATAGGATGGAAGCACTTCTTGCTGTTGCGATGAGTGAAGATTACCTGGATTTACGTAAACCTTTTCTTTCAATTCGCTGCAGGCAAGCGTCATCAGCTTCCGGGATACAACGTCGTATGGAGTAGTCATTAAATGTGGTGCAACCATAATTCTTAAGCTGCTTAATCCGAAGATCTCTGACCTTCCTAAATCTTTTCTTTCGATTCGCCGCCGGCAACTATCTTCAACTTCCTTGGCACCCATAAATCTTCTTCATCAATTTTATTTCAATGTCAATATAAATATTAACTTAATCCTTTGGCATACGTCACTTGATGAGTAATGCTATGTCATGCTTGGCCATCCACTTCTGTGGTAGAATCCTCTTCTTGGTAAAGAAGTTGGGGAATTGTTAAAATGTTAAATTACAAATAATTTTTTTTTCGCCCATCTACCATCTCCTCTCTCATCCATTCTCTTGTATCTCAACAGTTCTTCTTGCTCCTGGTGAGGAACTAGTTTTCATACAGGCGAAGATTCATTAACATTCTTCAACGATTCATAGTTAACTTAACCGCAAATGTTATTAAAAACCTCAGAAGAAATGCAACCACGGGGAATCGAACACAGGACTACCCATGTCACAGCTTAGAGTGCTACCGATGTGGTAAGACTTGATTGCCTATTGCTGCTGATAGTTGTATGAGCAAGTACAACATGACTGCAACTGGAAAATTTATTTATACACTAAAAAGTAAGAAAAATGTAATAAATATTTCTGGTGTGGCCGTAGTAGTATTTTATTAAATGGTCTTAGATATCTATATGATATTAGATATAACATATTTCTGGGTCCCTGCAATTTAAATTAAAATAGGATAAAAGATAAATGTTTGGTGAACCATTTAAGTAATGAGTTAACACCATCGGCTTTTTACAAAGGGAGACCCGACGCTCTTACGCAATATGTTGCCTACCGGATTGGAGGCATATCGTTCCTATTGGAACAAAATAAAATAAATAGGACTTTTTCTAAGGAGAAATAGGACCGACGGCATGGAGAAATAGGACTGATGGCATGGAGAAATAGGACTGTCCTAAAAGTTTTAAAAAGTCAGTCCTATTTCTCCGTTAGAAATAGGACTGGAAATTTTCAGTCCTATTTCTCCAGTCCTATTTCGTTTCAGTCCTATTTCACCGCCAATCATTACACCCTTTCGAGATACTTTCAAGGCGATCTGCGGAGGTCGGAGAAAAAGGCCCAGACGAAAAAGGCCCGACAAAAAGGCCTTTACGAAAAAGGCCCACTTTTTTCCAAATTTAAAAGTGGGCCTTTTTCTCAATTGGACTGGGACTTTTTCTCCGCTAAAATTCCAAATTCCTACAAACTGTAATATGTTTCCAAAATATATTTCCCACCTCCTATTCCGTAGAAGTTTGAATGTTTAAAGGTTGCTGAAACCGTGACCTTATAATATAGGAATAACAACAGAAAAAGAGAAAAGCCAACATTAAGAAAAAGAAAACTGAAAAGAAAGAACATAAAGTGAATAAACTAAAGAAAAACAGGCAAATTTATCGTATGAAATACTGATGCTGTCTCATGGATGAGCTAAACTCGTGTTCTTTCATGTGCAAGCCATGTCGTGATTTTTTATAACAATACACTAGCATGCTTTCCATGATCGTGGAAAATTTGAAGAAAAAAAAATCTTAGATTCATTTTAAAAGGTTTAGTGTCTTCACTAATAACAGACTCCCATAAAAAAAAGTTCTTCATGGTATAAAATAATTACAATGGATTTGTAATTGTTCTTAGCTTTCTTAACGTCGCACGTTGTAAGTGCAAAGCTTCCTTACATTTCACTGCAGTGTGTGATGTGTAATGAGATAGCCAATAGCTGCTAGAAAATGAGCATAAGGAGAAAAACAGGACGCGAAGAACGTAAAAAATCATTTATAATTGCTGGAAAAGCGCGAGTTCTTACCAGAGACGTAGATGGTTCTCTCGTACTAAAGGTGAGGATAATCTTTAACAAAAGATTGCTCTTTAACAAAAGCCAAGCATAAACTATTTAGTTTGACTCATAGACGTTCCTACGCAAATTGAATATTCCAGTTTTGCTCGAACTATTTATTGCTTGGGTGAAAAGCTCTCCAAGCCTAGATAACAGTTAGCAGTCACCGCCTGGACTAGTTCTAGCAGTAGGTTATGATTTTAATACATTTATTTGGCTCTTTGTAATTGTGTAAAGAATTGAAAATGTGATAAGGAAATAAATGGTGTGAGAATCAATATTGAATTATAATATTCTTTTTTTTTGTCATTGCCTCACACGATAGTTTAAGTTTGTAACATTATTCCTATAACGTTATTTATCAAATGTTAATAATAATAAACTAGTCTTCGTGTTAACATATCTTTGTTCCCAGCAACCACAAAAGCCCCGAGGAACTCATTCAGTTTCCATATTCACAACGAATCAGTAGTCTTTACCTATGGCATAAGCATCGACAGAGGGAAGTTATAAGGGAGATGGACTTGGGGTTGGGGGGAATGATCAAAGAGGGTGGACAGAACAAGGCTAAGTGCGAAAAACATATTTCTTATATTATATTTAAAGAATTAAGTATTTCAATAAACAAAAATTGTGAAAAATGAACTTTATTTAACGGGATATTAGCAATACATAAATACTAACATAATCCGAAATCAGATTGCTACCGAATAAATAATCAAAGATTAAGTAGCGTACATACGCTAACATTGTTTCATCTCGGCAAACCTTATAGAAGGTCACGGTTTCAGCAACCTTTGTACATTCCAACTTCCACGGAATAGGAGGTGGGAAATACTTTTTGGAAACAAATTAAAGTTTGTAAAAACATGGAAATTAAGCGGAGAAAAAGGCCCAGTCCAATGGAGAAAAAGGCCCACTTTTAAATTTGGAAAAAATGGGCCTTTTTCATGTGGGCCTTTTTCGTATGAGCCTTTTTGTTGGGCCTTTTTCGTCTGGGCCTTTTTCTCCGCCAATCCGATATGCTGTAAAGTGGTATGGAACTACACCCATAGGGGGTAGTAAACCACCTACGGAAAAAGTTTAAAGAATTCTTCAAATCGGGTTTAGGCCGATGCCTGAAAATGGAAGCAAAGTTGGTATTGAAACCTGACGCACAACTCATTTTTAGGAAAAAAAACACCAGTGCCTCTTACCACTCTCTCAAAAGTGAATATCGAGTTAGCCCACATAGCACATCTCAGCCGTCGGATGTCCGATCCATGGCCGAATGTCCGTGTCTTCTATGGGCTGGCCCACGGATGTCCTTCGGCTAGTCTGGTTGGATGTCCGATGGATGTGCAAAAATGATGTCCTAACAACATCCCTCGAGCAGACAAGAAGATCTTCAACAAATTTTTTTGAATATATTGAAAATAAAAATATTTTTAATAAATTTTTACTAAGTAGTTGCATTTAACTCTAGAACCGTACATACCTTTTTTTGTTGTAGTGTGTAGGGAACACACAACCCTGAATGAAAGTGACGGCACACAAACAGAATTATTTAAAAGATCCAATCTATTTTCGTCAACTTGTAATAAAAAAAAGGTGAGGCAGTACGAGGAGGACATAGCCAACTGTCGTTTGCTCATTATGGACGGAAACATCGAATTAACGACCATGGAGTACATCCTTGACCTCTGCCGCTCTACCAGAGTTCCAGGTAAGACCCCAAACAAGTTTCTGGTAAAACTACTTTACATTTAAAAAAAAGAGAAACATTACAGCTCACTCAACGATTTAAATTTAAGCAATGGACGGAGGTGACATTGTGGAACGGAATGATGGATAAAGAGATTCACAGCTGCAACTGTTTGTAGCCCAAATATTTGAGGGTGAGGCACACATTTTCAGATGTAAATCTGGCTGCCGTGTGATTGCATCTGAACAACTAGATTGCTGTTGGCTTTCTTGCGTTCCACTGTCCTCTTGGCGTCATTTTTAGAATAGTTTGCTTGGTTTAGAATTATTTCATGGTGAATTGCATGATGAGAACTTACGAAGTAGAAACTGGCTGTGGCAGCCATTCCGATGAACATGGCGATTACGGCAAACGCGTACGACCAAGAGAGGTAGTTGAAATTTGGGTAGGGCATCCAGTCACGTCTCCAACATTGTCCACCAAAGACAGCCACCGACAGGAAGAGGCAAAAGGATTTCAAACCATTCATTAGTGCACAGGCAGACAGGATCTGCACTGGTATCGGAATGTGAAGTTGAGCGGCCAACGAACAAGAAGCATTGTTGAGGCAATGTGGGCAGAGCAGGAAAATATCAAGGCCAGCGTCATAAAAACCTGCACTGCCATCAGCCAACCTTTGGAGAGCAAATGAAAGAGTTGTGAAGTAGCCGGCAAAGGAAAGTGTGACTCTAAATTTACCTGGCAGCAACCATTCCCAAATCACAAAGTATGTCTTGCTGAAGACATAGTGGCAACCATCAACGAGGTCATCAAATTGGTAGTTTGGGTAACGGAATCTGCTAAAACAAAACTCCCAGAGACCCATGTTCTTGAACGGGCTGTATGTGTCTTGCCAAGAGACCAGCCAATGTGGACTGTAAACAAAGGGTAAATTGGCATATGAATGTTTGACAGAGAATTGGTTGGGATTACCTGGCAAATGACATAACCAACAGCATAAGTGATATAAAAGACAGAATGGATCCCAACATCAGTAAACCTGTTAACGAAATAATTTCATTCACGTCATGTTGACAGTTACAGGCGCAAATCCACTTGTCGTATTTGTGAAAAACACATATAATACATGGTATTTAGAAAAATAATGGCCGCCTTTTTCCCCTATATATTAAATCAGCATTGTCAGATAACTTAAATGGCAGTGATATGTTCCAGCAGTTTATTAAATTTAAATTTACTTGAAATTACTATTTAATATGTAACGTAAAAACATCTACTTAAATTTCAACAGTGTTTTTATATAAGATAACTGTTTTATTAATAATAATTATTTGATGAGCAATTTTTTGAGAAGATACCATTTACCTGTGTTTAGGGAATGAACACCAAAAGCAAAAAAAATGGTAGTTCCGACTTCTTTCGCATGGGGATCTAGCGATTCAGGCATTCGCTCGGTAGCTGCCTTTGAGTCATGTGCTTTGTATGGTGTTGTGTGAATTTTTTGAAAATTAGCAGAACTTGGATTTTAAAGTGTGCATGAAAGACTTGTGAAACGTGTTCGTCGCGCTGCCCAGCTGCCTTGCCGTACCCGCCCAGCTACCCAGCTGCCTTGCCGTACCCGCCCAGTCACAACGTTTGGTAATTTTTTTTAAATTATTAAAATTTGAATTAAATTAAACTTCAGGTGTTGTCTGTTTGTTTGTTTTTTAAATGTTTTCTAGAAAACCCACCTGATCGCAATAGGGGGAAACACCCCAAGAACAATTGTTAGATCGATCGCCCGGCGGCTTATGACCAACGAACTAGGCAAATCTTTCAGCTGGTTTGGACATCGTAATAACAAAAAGCTAGCCGATACCAACATCGGAAAAGTGATAATTGGTATTTATTTTAAATATTCATGTTATCCGTTTCATTCGTTTATAATACGTATTGATCTTTCAGCTGCATCGGTACGTAACACGCCATTGATTACAGAGGCAGATGTTAAATCAGCCATGATTGACATGCTGCGACACTGTAAAGACAAACCTCGCACGGTACCTGTCCTATGAGTCCCATCATCATTCCATTCATCATCCATTCACAAAGAAAAAAATTGTATTTTTTTTATGTTTCTCGTCTATATTCACAGTCAGTCACAGTCACACAGATACAGTCAGCCCGAATAATGTTGAAGCAATGTTTTGTTTTTGTTTTTGTAGTCAGACAAATGATTTCTTTATGAATCTGTTTTCCTTTTTTTGTTTTTGATCTGCATATGGTTGTGCAACACAAGGTTTCTCATGTTCATTAATCTGGTCATGTTTCAATACAAAGATCAAAAAATAACAACAGTCTTTTCTATTTCACGATTTTATTTTATTAATCAATAAAACGAATGAATATGCAGATATCCCTTACATGTCCAAATTATAGCCGTAAGAAGTCCGGTCAGATATCCTTCGGATGTCTGACGGCGCTGTTTAGGGCGGTCAAAACCAACAAAAAAAACATCCGTCGGACATCCAAATCGGATTTCGGGCTGTCCGACGGATGTCAACAGGATGTACCTTATATCCGACCTCGACATCTAGCGGACATCCCACGGCCAGACTTGTGCTATGTGGGAGACCGCTTAGTTAAGGAAAAATTAGTTTACTCGGTGGATTATAGCTATTGAGCAGCACCAGTGGTGGTAGCACAGAAAACCAATGGGAAGATCAGACTCTGTGCGCATTTCTCAACAGGTTTGAATGATCAATTTCAGTTACACCATCATCCACTACCGAAAGCAGAAGAAATCTTCGCAAAACTAAACGGAGAGGAGTGGTTTGCCCATATCGACTTTTTGAATGCCTATAATCAGCTAATGGTCGAAGAAGAATCCCAAGAGCTACTAACGATTAACACTCATCGAGGGCTCTTTCGTTTCAAACGGTTAGCTTTTGGAGTGAAATCAGTCCCACGCATTTTCTAGAAAGCGATGGACGCAACCATTGCGGACCTGCTGGATGTCAACACCTTCTTAGACGACCTGATCGCTAAGGCCCGTAGCCAAGATGAATAAGCCAAAATCTGGAATTGGTATTTAAACGGCTACAGAAGTTTTGATTCAGAGAACGTTTGGGAAAATGCACCTTTATGATGCCAAAGATTACATACTTGGCGTTCGTTATTGATAAGAACAGACGACGTCCTGTGTCGACCAAGGTCGAGGCTATTCCAAAAATGCCGCCACCACAAGACACCAATCAAGTCAGATCTTTCCTTGGGGTGATCCATTGAAAAACAGACTCGCATGATAATGCAATTGTGTACACAGAGTTTGAAGGAATGCATACCCATCTGCTCTTTTAAATCTGAAATGTTCGCTGTGGCTTCTTCCAATGGATCATCAAGGGAGTCAAATAAGGCATTTCTACACATGAGACAGTTGAAGAGACGTTCAACTTTTAAAACACAATATCCAGCAATGTAGGCAAGACACTGGTTTGTAAAAGTATTATTCATGATGGAAGCATTTAACTCTACTACATTACTGAAAAGTTCAACCTCTACCTCCATCTCAGTGTCAATAGCATCATTTTCTATTTCACAATTCAGGTCCTTTAATATTGCAAACGGAAGAGGTGAACAGTTAGATGACAAAGAAGCTATAACACCACCATTTTTTATAACTAGAATATTTCTTATGACATACTTCACTTGAATTGATGTGGGATTATTATTTAACCCAACCCTTAACCGGACTATGCTAAAGAAAGGCTCCAGTGGATCCTGTTTGGTGAGTCTCGTGCATACAAAATCCAAAGGCTTTTCTTGATTAATTCTATGCAAGCGATATTGTTGATTTCATTGTGGTAGTGAAACGAAACCGAAAATCACAGCCTTCCGTTTACTGGCACTTACTAACTTGCGGGAAGTAAATGTCAAAGATTTAACACAATTTTGTAATCCTTTCGTTCGTTTTAAGTTCTTTTTCTTTTTCCAACAGGCTGGAAAGTGTCAGTGGTGCTCTGTCATCTGTTTTCTTTGTCGTTTGTTTTGATATTCCACGAGTTCAGCATGTCGAAAATCTTGTTGGACTTCCGGCAGTATTCCTCGTACTTCTCGTAAACTGCAAAAAACACCACATTTAAAAGGTAAAATCATTTGTATACCATAGGGAAAATATAACTTTACATTTGGGTGTTTCAGATCATTCCGTAAATGGTGAAGAGTATCCGCAGTTGAATTACTAAAGATTTGAGCAGCAAGAACTACTTTCATCTTGTGTGTGCCAATGTCGACGTGGTTTTTAGTTAACTTGTTACCAAGACGAAATCCTAGACAGTTTTGGTATTCGAAGAGCTCGGTAATGTACGACCATTTTGCCGGTTTCGGAAATCCAGGTATAAGAATACCTTTCGGTGTCTGTGCTATTAAGTTACAAGTCAATTTTAACATATGGCAGGTATCTATCATCACGTTAACGTCTTTTTTGGTCTTAGGATGAAGGAAAAAAGTTTTCATCGCAGCGTATTTCATACGGTTGGTTTTCATTTTCTCTGGAGTGTTTTTTGTGCGCCGGCTAGGAACAGATTTCGGTGGTTTTTGGGGAATCCTGATGTTCGCTCCAAAGGCATTGAACATCGTTAGATTTGCCGACAACCCATCGAAAGTAACTGCTTTTACATTTACGTTGAATTCATGACAAGTAATATCGTTCGTCACGTCATCGTTCAGCACTTTCGACTGGCCTAGCCCGGTTAAATGGTTCATAAATCAATAAACCACAGACGATCTCCATTTTCCATCTAATCCTACAGCATAGAACACTAAGACTTTTGTAGCAAGAATTTGATGATCTGTTTCCCGACTGGAAGGTTTGTCATCTGGGAAATCGGTAAATGCCATATATTTGTTAAGTTGTGGGTTGTAGCACAACGCCTTCTTGATAGACATTTCATCGAGACTAAGGGTTACATCTTGGCCGTGTGTTCCTTCAGCAATGTCTGTCTTTATCTGAGCTAAGGCATTCTTTAAAATCCCGGAAGAGCAACCGACTGGTAGCGGCAAAGACTTGGAATGACCGGCAAAGTAAAGGTCCTTCTAAGTTTTTCATACGCAGCGTTCGAATAATAGCTTAGATTTATTGCCAGGGCTGGGATGAATGAAGAGTACCTACGGTCTTTAGCTCTTTTTCCAAAATTCCATTTTTTATTCAAAAAGAGTTGGTAAGCTGTTTCGGACAGGTCTCTTTTTCTTGTTGCGTTTTTTCTAACTTCTTTTATATCGTGGCATTCTTTTGTGGACTTTTTTAGCTGCTGCTTTAAAATTGAAATTTTGCCAACTTTGATGTTTAAGTCCTTCAAATTCTGACGCTCACGAAGAGACATCGCAGTAAGTGTTTTTTACGGTAATTTACTCTTTTGAGGTAACCATTTTCATACTTGAACTTTATGCGCAGCCAGCGAGTTTCTTTTTCAAGTTGACGAGTATGATTTGCGTATTCTTTTTTTAAACAACTGATCTCTGTGAGTTTAATGACGTCGTCAATACACATATTTTTTGTGATGAAGAGCTCATATTGTTATTAAATAAAACTTGCTCAGAATGGCAACGCGCACCATCCTCATTAAACTCTTTTTCTAGATCTTTGTAAATTACAGGTAGACAGGGGCTGGTAGGAGTTTCATAGCTATGATCTACCCTTTGTCTTTTTGTGGGACTGGTAAAATCCACGACGAGTTGTCTGCGAACACGAGGTAAAGAAATAATGGTGGAGTTGTGGCATTCAACGCTAAAGTTCATGTCAACAGAAACGATGTCAGATTCACTGGTACATTGCGTATTAACCTTGGCAGGTCTATTCAAACTAACAATATCCCATTCATTTTCATGCTGGTGTTGGGGTCGCTCAGTTCCGGTGTGTGTGTCTAAATCAGATTAAGTTTACTGTTGGACAACCTATTCGATTTACGGCGAGGAGTCCAAGTTAACAAAGCGGAATCAAAGTGAATTGAGCACAACACGGAAGATTTTGAATGCTTAAATCCAGGTGCACAATGTTTCAGCCAGACATGGAGTCGCTGATCATCAATGGGAAACTTATGAAATGAAACTGATCGATCACTTCTCTTTGAATTACACTCGACGGTACTACAGGGCCGTGGGAGGAATTTGAACAATTTTTACATAAAGAGAAGAAGAAAAACACGTCTAGAACGACTAAGACCACTTGCTTAACTGAGTTGTATATTTCACAGGGTGAACATTCGATAACAAGCTACAGGTACCCTGGGAATTAATGCCAAGCAAAACCATTTCTGAGAGTCGACCCATTTTGATTCTTCGAATTTTCATCGCCCTCCTATGAGTCACGGAACTTTTGTTATGAGTTGTCATCTGGCGAATTATCTGACTCTCCTCGCCTCCAACCGCCTTTTTACCTGCAGGAATTCGTCTGCTAATGAGGAAGGGAGGGAATTAGCCGCTAGATGTTGTGCCAAATGTGTCGAAAAAGTTTCCAGACAGTCACGAAGGCCAGACGTAAATGGGGCTACTTTGGCTCTCTTTTGGGGAATGAATAATAGGACTACGAGGGTGCACTACGGCGCGAAAAAAAGAGCAGCATTTGTTTTATAATCTAACACGTGATTTTGCATATCGCGGCATATGCAGAATCACTATAATTTGTACTTAAAAACGGCAAGTTTTAATTTCTAGGCAACTTTTGCTTTATTCCCAACTAGCGTAGTTACCGATTTTCCCTAATTCCAACATTTTGGATCATAGAGCGCTAAAATAAAAGTGCGCTACGGCGATTGCGCCTACCGCTAGAGGCAATGGAGACAAGGAGTTAGGGTTGAAAATTGTGGCAAATTTGAAATTATTTCTGTCACTTCCAATCTTCTTTCTTCAACTCACGGGATTTGGATTTTTGACCTTGAATCTACTGAATGGTTGCTTATCTGTTTACCTGAAGTGGAACTTCAGGTTATTCGGTATTATGTTTGTCTGCCCCGGGTTGCATGTGACCTGGGTTAGTATTCTCTGGATCATAGCGCTAAGTCTCGTCCTATATATATAGGTACATAAGGTGTGTTTTATTTTTTCAAATACTGGAGACTAAGAACAGGATAATTACCAAAACATCATCTTGGTAAAAGATGTATTAGTTATTAATATTTTTCATTGATATTATTTTTTTCATTCATTATACAGCACGAATTGGCTCCGTTCTTTCAAAATAAACAAGGAAAGATAGTCATAAGACTTTGAAAACTATTAAAAAATCAAAATAGTTCAAGTTGTGAATCGGAAAGAAGTAAGGTTTTACTTTGATGGAAAATAAGTATAACATCAAAATCTTAAATGGAATTTCTCCTCACGCAATGAATTATCGTTTAACTTGGAAAACTTTCACCGAATAAAAAATGTGACAGAATTAAAAAGCATATTTGGATGAAGAATTAATCCCGAAATATTGCTATGGATTGTTGGACAGAAACGGACCAAGGCGTTAAAATTTTGTTGTATTCTAGCGGACATACATAGACTCAGTTGTTACTGCAAGACGTTGCGAGACACTTTGCTCGAAGGTTCGGGACACTGAAGGCTAGAAGAACCGAACTAAAATGTAGTAAAACGTTATTGACAAAAGAAACTACAATATCTCAAAAATAGAACAGCTTGTTGTGACCTTAGGAAAACAAGCAGGATATTCATTTCCTTTTCAGTGAAATTTTGAATCTTTTATCTTTATATGCTGTTGTTATGGAGATGTGGCAAAATGTGTAAGCTAATGGTAACAAAAGAAAAAGGGCAGATTCTGGACCTAAAACTAAAGCAGTTATATATATATATATATGCATGATCAAATACGTCGTCCGCTTTAGTGGCATGTCGGCAGTCAAAATCTTTGACTATTTCATCCCATACGTTTTCGGTGGGATTCATATCCACACCCACAGAAGGTCACGGCAGCAGTCCCATTTGGGGATGCTCTCGAAATCATTGGGTGATGTTGCCGGCTATGTGGATGGGGGAGTTGTCTTGTACAAAATGAACTTGGCGAACCCATGGAAGAAGTTCATTTTCAAGAATATCTATATACTTCTCTTTTAGAGCCAGCCGTTAGTTTTTATAAATGGACCGGCTAAAAACTATCCGGAGAAGAGTTCAAATGGCCTATCACCGTTTACCACGTATTTTTTTCATCAATATGCTATGGAAATTAGTATTAAAATAAAGAAACGGGATTATGGTAGCGGAAAAAATCTTAAATAGACAAATAAACTATATTACTATTGAATATTATTAGTATTATAAGTATTATAAGGATTGTTAATTTTTAATTCCTTCCGTGATTCTCTCCTAAAAACGATTAATTTCACGATCTTACAATGGTTGGTATAGTCACTGACAATGCCTACAACACAGCTCAGGCTGACGAAATTGTTAAGATACAACTATTATGGCTAATGGCTCAACATTTCGTACTTTGCCCGTACTTTCAGAACTGTAGTCAAAGGCTCTGGCTAAAAAACCAACGATTATTCAATTCTAACATGGTAAAGAGCGCATGTTACTTACTTCCATCAAAGTGTTCTAACAGCAACGTCGAATTTAAAATCGGTACGCAAAAAACGAACAATAAAGCTTTTGGCTCAAGACGTGGTCACTAAATGGAACTCGACGTTGGTAATGGTTGCTAGTGTATAGTCGTACTTTAAGGCGTATGTACAAAATTCTCTTATCACCTCCCATTTATTGTTCAAATTGGAATTTACATGAATGTGAGCGGGGAACTCTTTTCTCGGCCTAAGAAACGTTGCGGCCTTTCGACGAAGTAACTGGCCTATCATCCCATTATAACTCGTTGATTTCGGAAATTATTCCTTCCAGTCGATTGGTAAAGAATTTTTTGAATCGGTGAAGGCAGCAGCTTGATTGTATCGTACAAAGCGGAAAGGAAATAGTGTCAGCGTGATGCACACTCACTTCAGTATACAAGCGATACAAGTCAATATTGAAGTTTATTAGTACAATTTGTGGCAATGTCTAATCATCGCAATTTTTCTTTCCATTGAGAAGCACATCCTCCGTTGTTCCAACAATGTTTTGGATAAATCTGAGAATCGGACAAAGACTCGTTTTACGTTTGGATTTTACGCCATCACGCATCTTAAAGAAAGATTATTAATGAACCTTAAAGGAAGATTATTTCTCATTTTGAATGTCTGACACTCGCTTATTGATGAAAAATAATGGAATAAAGTGTAATTGAAGATATAGTGGACAATGACGGTTTTGGCATCGTAATTGAGATCTATAGGTTGAAAAACTGAAATACCGAGATCTCGATCGCCGAACAAAAATTGTAATTAAAATCCATGTTTGGCTACGGCTCGTAGCTCTAATTTTTATTATTTGATGCTACTAAATAACTATTTTTTTCTCCCGTAGCCTAGCGGGCCTACAGAATTTAAAATTGACAGTCAATAGTTCCAACATTGCCGTACCCCGAACATATTTTAATTAATAAAAACGAAACTAGTTGAAGAATATTAGGCTTGTATATTAAATGGTTCTAATTTTATAATCGGCAAAAGTGCTAAATGCATGAGTTTGGTAGTTAATTTCATTAATAGTTTTTCAGCCGCCATTTCTTTAAATGTTAGTATATCGTAGCAGTTCGCACCGAAGAAAAGCACCGAATTGATCTGTTTCACGGGGGCCGAACCAGATCGCAACAGATCGGCCATTGCTGGAATAGAGCGGATCGGTTTACCCGAATGCGATCGATCCCTACTGTATCTCTAATCCAAATTTTTTATTCAGCAAAACATGAAGTGGCAACACTGTTCAAAGTAATTTCAATCTAAAATCGTATGAATAACGTGATATTATATTCTAAGCGCCTCTTTCAAAAATAATCTCCTCCTTCCGCAAATGGAGTCCTCAGAATCAACAGCTGAATATTTACACGAGCTTTTCTCCACATCAAATATTTTGCCAGGAGATCCAGCTTTAGTTCTATTTGAAAATAGCCATGGAAGATGCTGCCTTTACGCACGGACGAGACAGAAAAAAGGGGACGTTGGGAGAAACTAGAATTGTATTTCTGGCGTATGGTTGCCAGTCCACATGAGAAAAATAACAGGTAATGGTGCCTTGCTGCGAGCAGGTTACCACGCGAGTCTGTCGAAATAGACAGGTCGACACGAAAGAGAAATACTGGTACCAGCCAGTATTAACACAAAGAAAAACTCAAGTTAGTTAAGTGTTGGTTGCCTGCCAGTACTTGAGCGAAAAAAATAAAAAGAGGAACACAGGACAAGTAATGGACACGCGAGTAGAATACTACGATTGTTTAGAGGAGACGACCGTAAACGGACAGGTGTTCTCTGCTATGTGCGGTAATCGTCAGTGGTAAGGTGTTCGCTGACTCCGTCCTTCGTTCCCGATTTCCCCATCTCCGATCCTGACGTTGCCAAATTAGCAACATCGCCGGTTCTGCGATTGTTTTGATCAATCGCATCTTCTCTTACATGGACGGATTCAATCAATAGTTGCTCATGGACGGGACGATGGTATTCCGTGCCATTGGTTTGGACATATGCTGACCGGACAATCCCATCTCCACCGACGACGACTTGGGTGACTCGGTCGGTTGGCCAAATACCACGGGGAGTTGATGAGTTTATAAGCACGACGATATCGCCGACTTCGAGATTCGGATGATCCTGGTACCATTTTTCACGCTCCGTGAGGCTGGGAATTATCTCTTTCATCCATCGACGTCAGAACTGGTCGGCCATGGCCTGTGAGATACGCCACCTTTGTCGGCCAGATAAGTCGTCTTTAGAGAAGACGTCAGGCGGGGCATTCGGATTTGCGCCCCGTAGAAGTAGGTGATTAGGCGTGAGGCTCTCTGGGTCGGCTGGGTCGTCGCTGATGGCTGTGAGTTTCCGGCTGTTGAGAACGTTCTCAATGTGGGTGAGAGCGCTGATAAGGATTTCGTCGGAAAGCCGTTGTCTTCCCAAGACGGATCGTAAAGCGGTCTTGGCAGAGTGGACCAGGCGTTCCCATGCGCCACCAAAATGCGGGGCGGCTGGCGGGTTGAAGTGCCACTTGGTTGGTTGGCGGCCTAGGTGTTTAAGAATTGCGTGTTGGTTCAGACTTTGGAGGCATTCAGCCAGCTCTCGTTGGGCTCCGACAAACTTCAATTCATTGTCGCTATGGAAAAAAGCTGGGACACCGCGACAGTTTGGGAATCGGTCCAATGCTGAGATAAATGAGCTGGTGTCGAGTGAATACCCCATCTCTAAATGGACGCAACGATACGTCAGGCAGGGAAAAAGGCAGCCCCAGTGTTGACAGTGCGTCGTAGAATTGTCACTTCTATCGGGCCGAAATAATCAACGCCGGTATGTGTGAATGCGGGATAGCCTACCTTTAGGCGAAAGCTGGGCAGGTCGGCCATTTTTGGATGTAAGCCTTTTGCGTTCTTCCTTTTACAAGAGTGACACATTCGGAACACCTTTTGGGCAGTAAGCCTGCCTTTGGGGATCCAATATTGACCTCGCGCTTCGTGGTGAAGCTGTTCGGCCGACAAATGCGCTCGAACACGGTGCATCTGGAAGAGGATCGGCTGGGTGAAACGTTCAAGACGTGGAAGGATGATGGGTTGGCGAAGATCAAGTGGCACTGGCGCCTTGTCGATCCGACCGCCCACGCACATTATACCACGGCGATCCAGATATGGCGATAGCTTGATGAGGCTGGAACTCGATTCAATTGTGCGGCCGGTCCATAAATCGTCCATTTCATTATGATAAACGTTCCGCTGTGTGTGTGGAAATAGTGCGTTGCAGGCTAGGCTGATTTCTTATTCCGAGAGGCAATCCAACTTCCTATGTTCGCGCGTTTGCGATAAATCGGAGCATGTAAGCGACGATACGGATGACGATGTGAACTCGCGATTTTCTTGCAATAAGCTGATCAATCTCGTTGTCTGGTAATTGGACCTGACCGACCCATGTTGCCTCGCGAACTTCTGGATCATCCGCTTCCAATGGCGGTAGAGATGGAAGGCAAGGCCAGTTGGTTAACACTTTTAGA
The DNA here is from genome assembly GCF_022539665.2 of Daphnia carinata. NCBI lineage: Eukaryota > Metazoa > Arthropoda > Branchiopoda > Diplostraca > Daphniidae > Daphnia > Daphnia carinata. The sequence goes on from NC_081331.1 coordinate 8,268,429, forward strand.
AACTTCGGGCCAGAAAACCAACGGTGTCGGATGTCGAATTCAGCGGCGGTGAGACCCCTACTTGCATCATCAGCTGGGTTGATGAAGCTTGGGACATAATTCCATTCAGTTGAAGAAGAGGACTCGAGGATCTCCCCAATGCGGTTACCAACGTAAACATTGATGCGACAAGAACGAGACTTGATCCAACTCAGGACGGTGCTCGAGTCAGACCAATAGATGGTTTTACGAAAAATGATGTCGTGTTCTTCTTTCGCCTGAACAGCCAGGCGAGCAGCTAAGACGACAGCATTTAGCTCAAGACGCGGGATGGTCATAAACTTCAACGGTGCTAGCCGTGATTTTGAAAGAAGAATGCTGATATCTGCCGTACCATTAGGGTGGACGAAGCGGGCGTAGCAAACGGCTCCGAAACCCATCTCTGATGCGTCACCAAAAACGTGAAGTTCTATTGTCGAAGCATCCTTTCCTGTCGGTGAAATACAGCGATCTAAGACAAGACCGTTGAGCAGTGGAAGAGAATTCGCCCAGTGGATCCAACGGTCGATTAGATTTTGGTCCAATTCGAAATCCCAATCGAATTTTGGGCGCCAGATATCCTGTATCAGAAATTTCGCTTGGAACAATATGGGTGACAGGAAACCAAGTGGATCGAAGATGCTGGAAATGGCCTTCATAATGTCACGCTTGGTTCGGCCATCGGTAAGTACGGAAGCACCTAGGATGAAGGCATCACGGCTGAAAATCCACACTAAACCGAGCGTCCTTTCAATCGGCTTGGCATCAAGATCCATATTGACGACTGCACCCTCTAGCCGTTGTCCAGGTAGTGATTGGCGGACGGCGTTGTTTGACATCGCCCATTGAGTGAGCGGAAATCCACCGGCTTTCAACGTTTCGGTCAAACGGTGAGCGGTAGATAGGGCCTCTGCTGCCGTCGAAAAGGATGCCAACCAGTTGTCGACATAGAAGTGTTTCGTGATTTGTTTGAGAAGATGGTCGTCACCGTAGTCTTTCACCGCCTGTTGTAGCGCGTTCGAGCACACTGATGGGGAAGAGGCGGCGCCAAAAAAATGGACATCCATCTGGTAGACGTCTGGTGGTTGTGATGAACCAGGTTCATACCAGAGAAAGCGGAAAGCCTGCCCGTCGATAGACCACACCCTGACCTGGTGGAACATTTTTCCACGTCAGCAACGATTGGTACAACGTACTGTCGGAAGCGGAGAAGTATCCCAATAAGATTCGTAAGGAGATCGGGACCTCGGAGATGAACGTCATTTAGGCATATCCCACGGCACTTGGCGGCTAAATCGAATACAACACGACATTTTCCAGGCTTGTTCGGATTGAACGCCGGATGATGCGGGTTGTACCATGTCCGCCCTGATGAACCAGCGTCAATTTCTTCTTTGGATAGTTTTCGAGCATGTTTAAAATTTAAGTGTCGATAACTCCTTTGTAAATTTCGGCCAATTTTTTATCCTTGTAAAATTTCCTTTCGAAACAAGCGAGGCGGCGTTGCGCTGCAAGGAAGTTGTTGGGTAAAGCCGGATCGTCCAGCTTCCACAGTAGGCAGTAGACAGTAGGCCTGATTCATAGCGTTCGCCGTTATGTTTTGTTGTTTCCTTCAAGATTTTCCACACCCTTTCATCTTCCATGCTGACCGGTTCGGCGACGTTTGGTTTCGTTCCAAAGGTGTCGAGTTCAATGAATTGTTGTATGAATGTGTCACATCGGTCGTCGACTAGGATTCCATGAAGTTCCCTTTACCGTTACCGGAACGCGCCGTTGTTCCAGCAATACACCATCCAAAAGCAGTGAGGTAAGCACAGGGGGCTCGTTGGTGATACGGAACTTTTCGGATTTCGAATATCTCGTTCGCTGCCGGATGATCTTGACCGATCAGAATGGCGACGTCTTGGTCGAGCACAGAGTGTATGGGCACATGAGCGAGGTGCGGCCATTTCTCTGCGAGGTTGGTCAGATCGATCGACCTTCTGTTTAACTGAAAGGTGTCCATAACGTGCGCGCCCACAACGTTAAAAGAGTAGAGGCCATCCAACGAAGCGATGTCAAACTCGACTATTTTGTGATCCGTCGGTCGACCTATTCCGTCGACTGGTGTTGTCACAAGTCTTTCAACGCGACCTTCCAACCCGAGGAGTTCCGCAATTCGTTTCTTTATAACGGAGATCTCGCTGCCACCGTCGAGGAGCGCAAATAGCCGAACTTCCTTTCCGTTAGCTCGGACAAATACTGGGACGATCAGCAACAAAATTCGTCTAGTCGATCCCATGGCAACTGATCCGGAAAATCCGGCTTCCTTTGGTTTATCCCACTTCGGGAACATTCTGGGAGCTCCATGTAGCAGCGGATGATGAACCCCGTCACAATTAGCCTGGCTGCATTTTTCGTTGCATCGACATTCTCGGCTGAGGTGATCTCGGCCTAAGCAACGGAACAGGCATTGCATTCCTTTGCAATGGCAGCTCTCTTCTCGACCGGGACTGCCTTGAACTGCCTACAGTCCTTCAGGTGATGATAATGTATGGATTTGGATCCTGGACATTTTTCTGGTCCGATCGTTTTTTCTGGTGACTCTCGATCGATCCGGCTCTGATTGAATGCTCAGCCATGGCGATTCCATCGAGCCATTTGTCCAGGTCTTCTACCGTAGATAACTGGGGTTGCATAGACCAGCTTTTTTCTCCCCGTCGACTTCTTAATGCAGGGTGTAGTTTGGAGACAAGTTGTGAAAGAGTAGCGTTGCTGTGGAGTTCCATGCCGTATCCACCAAGTCTCAACGTGGCCACAACGAAATGAAAGTCGGCCGAAAAGGCACGCAGGGCTTTGTAATCATTGTCCCTGAACGATTGCAATTTTAGTAGAGATGATGTTCAAGCTTGCGAAACGATCTGAGGGTTCCCGTAGCGTTTGTGGAGTTCACTTAGAGCGCGTCGGTAAAACCATGGCGTCTGGCGTGTAAACCCGCGATGAATCGAGAGATACTTGCGGAGGAGCTAGTGGAATTGGGGGCCCGGTAAGTATAAGGGTGGAGCCATTACATTGCTCGGGAACGGGAGCGAAGTTGGTTGTGGCGTGCCACCATTTTCCAATGAAGATGGAATGAAAGTGTTTTCCAAAGAAGATTGGAAATGAATGGCGTTAATCTTCATGCGTTCGTTGGGGGTTGATTTGTGGTGTACTCGTTGCATGAGTTGATACAGATGGGAGCATACCAGCTCCTATAGTAGGCATCGTAGTAGAAGGGTAGGTGAAACTGCCCGTCGTCGGCAATGAGGCTCTTTGATTGGACGGGATGGAAGCAGGCTTGCTTGGAGTGAGGACACTGATAGCTCTAGCTGCAAGCCCACGGACTTGATTGAGAACTCCGCCGGCGACAGAAGTCATAGCGATCGTGGAATGATCGGGGTTTGACGGCGTGAAGAGTCTAGTAGGCGTTAAAGACTTCGGAATACTGGAGCCGATTGAAGGTGTCATCATCGTTTGCGTAGGGACGGCACTTTGAGTAGCTGGTAAGCCGATTGCGGTAGACCTAACGGTCGACGTTTGGCTATGTGGATATGCCGACCAAATTGAAGAAGGAGCGGTGACCTCAGAAGATACGCTCGTGATGGGTAGCATCGGTGTCTGTTCGGGCGGATCCTGTTCTCCGTCAGTCTGTTCGTTCAATTGCCTTTTCAAGATGGCGCCGGAAAGCCGTTGAAGCTCAGTTTGGTCGCGGAGTTCTCGTTGTTGTCGATTAGCAGCGACTTGTCGTTGGTGGTCTTCAACTTGCCTTAAAGTGACATCTTCAGCGGCCCTACGAACCACTTCGTCTTGGGCGCTTTGAAGTATGAATTCAGCTTCCTTCTGCGGTCATTCGGCTTCTTGTATTTTTGCGCGAGCGGATGACACGCTGGAATGGTGTGAGGACGATACTGAAGCGGACGATCGGGCTGGAAGCCTAGCCAAATAATCGTCGCACGTAGTCAACAGAGCTTGATGTTCGCACACTACCGCTTGCAGCCAAAGTTGTTCGCCAGCGATGGCCTCAGACGAAGCATCTGGGGCGAAAAACTGTAGAAAACGGTCGTGGCGCTCCTCCAATTCATCGTAATCACGAATATACGTGGCTCGTAAAGCGCGGACGGTGTCGCGATCTTCTCCAACTCGAACGGCCGTCATCTACTTCTTTCCTGATCGGGTGTGGGTTGATTTTCCGGTAGTGCGGAATCTTTTGAGGCGTGCTGGATCGGTGGCAGTTTCCCAATCGAAATTTGCTTCATCATCTTCATCGATGGCGGGAAGATGAAGAAGGGATTGGGCGATGACGGTGTACAGTAAGGAAACAGAGTGATGAATAACGACGAGATGAACTACGAACTGGACAAACAGTGTTTCGAACGTGGACGATGGAATGATGAGTCTGCCACGCGGGTCAGACCTGTAGTCAAAGGCTCTGCTTAAAAAACCCACGATTTTTCAATTCTAACATGGTAAAGAGCGCATGTTACTTACTTCCATCAAAGTGTTCTAACAGCAACGTCGAATTTAAAATCGGTACGCAAAAAACGAACAAGAAAACTTTTGGTTTAAGACGTGGTCACTGAATGGACCTCGGCGTTGGCAATGGTTGCTAGTGTATAGTCGTACTTTAAGGCGTATGTACAAGACTCTCTTATCACCTCCCATTTATTGTTCAAATTGGAATTTACATGAATGGAGCGGGGAACTCTTTTCTCGGCCTAAGAAACGTTGCGGCCTTTCAACGAAGTAACAACTGGCCTATCATCCCATTATAACTCGTTGATTTCGGAAATTATTCCTTCCAGTCGATTGGTAAAGAATTTTTTGAATCGGTGAAGGCAACAGCTTGATTGTATCGTACAAAGCGGAACGGAAATAGTGTCAGCGTGATGCACACTCACTTCAGTATACAAGCAATACGAGTCAATATTGAAGTTTATTAGTACAGTTTGTGGCAATGTCTAATCATCGCAATTTTTCTTTCCATTGAGAAGCACACCCTCCGTTGTTCCAACAATGTTTTGGATAAATCTGAGAATCGGACAAAGACTCGTTTTACGTTTGGATTTTACGCCATCACGCACCTTAAAGAAAGATTATTGATGAACCTTAAAGGAAGATTATTTCTGATTTTTAATGTCTGACACTCGCTTATTGATGAAAAATAATGGAATAAAGTGTAATTGAAGATATAGTGGACAATGACGGTTTTGGCATCGTAATTGAGATCTATGGGTTGAAAAACTGAAATAGTGAAATCGAGATCGCCGAACAAAAATTGTAATTAAAATCCATGTTTGGCTACGGCTCGTAACACTAATTTTTATTATTTGATCCTACTAAATAACTATTTTTTTCTCCCGTAGCCTAGCGGGCCTACAGAATTTAAAATTGACAGTCAATAGTTCCAACATTGCCGTACCCCGAACATATTTTAATTAATAAAAACGAAACTAGTTGAAGAATATTAGACTTGTATATTAATGGTTCTAATTTTATAATCGGCAAAAGTGCTAAATGCATGAGTTTGGTAGTTAATTTCATTAATAGTTTTTCAGCCGCCATTTCTTTAAATGTTAGCATATCGTATCAGTTCGCACCGAAGAAAAGCACCGAATTGATCTGTTTCACGGGGGCCGAACCAGATCGGCCATTGCTGGAATAGAACGGATCGGTTTACCCGAATGCGATCGATCTCTACTATGCCTCTAGTCCAAATTTTTTATTCAGCAAAACATGAAGTGGCAACACTGTTCAAAGTAATTTCAATCTAAAATCGTATGAATAACGTGATATTATATTCTAAACGCCTCTTTCAAAAATAATCTCCTCCTTCCGCAAATGGCGTGCTCAGAATCAAGTGTTGAGTATTTACACGAGCTTTTCTCCACATCAAATATTTTGCCAGAAGATCCAGCTTTAGTTCTATTTGAAAATAACCATGGAAGAACTAGCCCTAACCACTGGACAACAATGAGTGACACATTGATAGTCTCGCCAGCAGCGGGTCGAACTGTTTTGGACGTTATTGTTTGCAGTGGTATTGACGCTCCGAAATATGCTATTTCTGATTGCCAAACCTTGGCGATGAAGAGTGGAACAGGAATCAGATCCCAATCAGTATCAAATCTAACTGACAAGAAACTTTGCCACTCTGATGAAGAAATTTTACAATTAAAAAACAAATTCCTGCTTCTTGCTGAATTAAGAAACAGGAGATTTTTCCGGCTGCTGGAGGAAAACCAAAAATGGACACTTGCTCTTGTATGTGCTGTCTATTTCTTCTGTTACTCTGCAATATCTATGCTTTCACCGTTCTTCCTAAAGGTAAGTTAGACTGATACTCTTACTGAAAAGTTAAAAGTACTATTTTGCTGTACTGTTTTGACCCCATTCAAGATAGCAGTTTTGCATAACATTTCCACAAGCACATATGGTATAAAACCCACCTTTAATTTTATAGCTGATTGTTGTGAAACCAGGCTTGGGTTTTGGGTTTTGTATTTAGGTTTGATTTTCAGTATTCATCCTGCTGTAGTGTTCTGTACATCCCCTTTTATTGGTCATATCACACCTTCCCTTGGACCAAAATTTACCTTTATTTCAGGTATCTGTGTGGAGAAGCAATACTAAGCAGTAACATAGAGTTAAAATACAAAACAAATAACAGGTGTCTTCCTCTGTGGAAGTTGCAATGTGCTGTTTGGAACACTTGAATATGTCCAGGACGACACCCAGTTTACTGTACTCTGTTTTATTATAAGAGGATTGGGAGCTGTTGGAGCCGCAGCATTCTCGACAGCTGGAGCCACCTACGTTGCAAACATGTTCCCCGATAAAGTCAGCGTAATTATGGTACGGGGTGGAATTGTCTCATCTAAGCAGTTGTGTCCCAGCACCTTATAAATTCTTTATGAAAACTTGTAATAGGGTACATTGGAAACGTGTATTGGCTTGGGATTTTCGATTGGACCGTGCGTTCATCTGTTTAATATCCTATATTTAAATCTTTTTTGTCCAAATTTCATTAAAATTTTTTTTTTTTAGACTAATCGGAGGTAAGGTTTGACAGCTTTGGTTTGTTGAAAAACCTATTGGAATTCATATGTTCTTTAAGGAGCCCTATTCACGTTAGGAGGCTTTCAGCTTCCATTCTACGTTATGGGTTCGGTAATGCTTCTGACGTTACCATTTACTTTTCATATCCTACCAAAAATGGGACATATTAATAACAATGGACATCACGGAACAAAATTGTTAACAATTTTCAAAATACCTGCTGCCTCGATTGTTTGTTTAGTAATTGTTGTATCGTCAAGCGCTTGGAGTGTTTTGGAGCCAACTTTGGTTATCCATATGGAGCAGGTGACAACGTATAGTTTCTGTTTGGCCTACGTTTGTTAGAGCAACCTGAATGATCTGGCAACTAACTGTACAGCTTCTTCGCTTGAATTTCAGCTTGCTCCTATGCGACTTGGACTTCTATTTCTTGTCACGTCATTCAGTTATGCCATTTTTAGTCCGTTTTGGGGCTGGCTAGTTGGCAAATATGACCACGAAAATTTAATGATGATAGTGGGTTTGTCGGCTACTGCAATTAGTTTGCTATTACTGGGACCTTCTCCTGTTTTACCGGAACTTCCTAAGTAATTTCTTCTCGCAATAATAGAATATTTTCACCCAATTTTTTTCCCATCAATCCATCGAAAATCAACTAATGGTAACGTGCCCACACAAAGTCAAAATTTTTTTTGTGCAGTGCAGTGCAATGTTTCGCTGTCTGATTAATCCTTTCATTTTTTTTAAGCCCATTTAGCATTCTGTTAATCCAATCTTTATAGAATAAAAATTTCGAATAAGAATAGAGAACCAGATATTTAATTCTTTATTCGCTGAATAAATTTGGTGTCAGCCTATTCATTATCTATTATCAAAACTAATAAGTTTTGAGCTCTGGCTTTTTTCTTATTCGATAAGCCAATCTCGAATAAATGTTGAATACGATTGTGAATATCTTACGCTCTGAGTGGGTTACACCGCATTTGAAAGGTAAACTAGAACAGACTAACGGCATTTTTCGTATGCAAATGGCACCTTTTTTTGTCCTTTTTAGTTCTACTCCATTCGTTTTCAAAAATTAATGAAGTTGAGTATTTTACTTTATGGAAACATTGGCTTGCTATTAGTAATGGCTTTCTTAATAACTTTTTTTATCGAATCCGCGTTTCGTTACAAAAAAGTTTTAGCGTTTATACCTCTGATAAACATAACCGAAGTCTTTCGTTCATTTGCAAGTAAGAACTTTGTTTCGAAAACCGACAATATCTGGTGTTCACATCATTCCCACCCTTGCAGCTTAGCAAAAGTAATAGAAGAGATGAAGAGAACCTCGAGAGATAGAGCAGTGTGCGTAAACAACTGGAAACTTCTCCTTTTTAGCTTCTTACACATTGGGAAAACCGAATATAGGACTGTATGCAGATGTAGCTGACCATAAATGCATTGCAAAAAAAAAAAAAAATTAATACTCCTTGAGATAGCACGAGCACAAGTTCATTGACGATGGATTGATTCTTGTATATTGATATCTATTTAACGAATTCTTTTTTTTTATTGGTTGCATATTTTAAGGTTATTATGGCTTGACATCTTATCCCTTTTTCTGATCGGTGTATTTGTAGCCATGGCATACGTGCCAACTTACCAGGCTTTGCTCGGATATGCCATGTAATTAAAGCTTATGGTTGAGGTTTATTTTTAACAATCATTATAAATGATTTTTCATGGTTTGTTTTGTTTTGTTTTTCCAGACAAGTAGGCTGCAACACGGAACTGAGTACGTATAGTGCCATTGCTGGTTTATGGGCATCCATGTATTCCTTGGGGTAAGAAATTAATGTCCCAACTACTTTGCATTTCTGAACTTTTTTTGTGATCATTTGGAAAGAGAGGTCTTAGGTCCATGCGTCGGCAGTATAATAGTTGACGTGTATGATTTTCCCATGGCTATGACAACTTTTGGATTACTCAATTTGGCGGTAGCACTATTATTGCTGTGCAATCAGGTGTGCGCGGCCATTTGGTCGAAACAAAATGTGTCCAATATGCAACTTCTGTTATCCAATAACGATACTCCCAACATCTCGCAAGTTGGACCTGCGGACCCCGCTATCGCCATTGATGAAGAAGAAAAGCTAATTTTCCGGAAAGATACAAGTCAGACATACGGCACAGCATGCTAATGTAAAAAGCGTTTCTTCCTTAAGAAATCTTTGTCGGAAAAACCTCTAAGTCTGCGTGACTAAGAAAGCGTAACCAATATTCTGCATTGGTTGAATAGCGCAGTCCCTTTCATATAGTTGATTTTTATTCTGTCCCGTGAGTCCCGAATCGCAATCTTCTTTTGTTTGAAGCAAAACGATTTTTTTAGATACAACCAAACATCTGATGCAATACACAGTAGACGAACAACTCAAAGAACAACAATTGTGAGAACATCGGGTACTGTACCTTTAACGGGTAACATCATAGAAGAAGGGGAAAAGCTAGCGGGTTAATGAATCGCTATGATGACGAACCCAAGGGCTAAATCGATGGGCAGCAACTAAAAAACTTTAAATTATTCCGGTTGCGCTAACAAAAAGAAATGGTAGTACCCCAAACGAATCGAAACAACAATTTGAAATGATTTTTGAATGAAATTTGTAGACCAGTTGATGGGCCGCATCCTCTTGAAAAGCTACCGCAAAACCTTTAAATAAAATGTTATCAACTTAATGATTAAAAACTTAATGTTGTTTCAAATGTAAATAAAGATTTATGAATGCAATAAAATACAAATTTTTAAAAATTTGCTGTATAGAACATACTTTTTTTTTACGCATACCAAAATTCATTTGCTACATACAAACTTGTAACTTATCTAACTCAATGTGTAAAGGAGACCGTGCGTAGTACTTTCGCGTCCGCGTTCTAAATGGTGGATAAGTTGAATTCGGATTAAATGCTACACGTCGCTGTGACTAAACCAAAATCCTCTCCTCTTCCAGAATAGTATTAAATTGATGGCCCGTACGTGACCTTCATTAATAATTCTCGGGAGCAAATTTTAGTTTTTGGCTTAGTTAGGGGCATGCAAACCCCATATTAGTCATATTTATTTTTGCCTTCTGTGTTCAAGACACACTCCCATATAACGCCGGTGCATTTACTTTTTTTTTCATTGCAAGCTGTACTGGATTATGACGAATGCCACATTTGTCGCCACTGATTGTCACTATTCTTCTATAGTTGGTGAAAAGTAATGTCGACGTGAATCGACAGAACAAAGCTACGCAGTAGTATACGAGAAAACAAAAACCAAGAATTTCAGATGTTTTTTTTAAATTAATTTTATTATCAATTTCTTCATTTCACAGACAAAGATTTGCAATGATAAAATTTAGGCGAGTTTCATCGCAACGCCGTCAATGAAACCTTACTTCTTCTTCAAAGATAATTCCATGAATTCCTTCAAGAAATCGTTTTCTTTCTTCATTTTATCCAGTTGATTCAATTCCAATTTTTTTCCAGCAGATTGCTGAGCTTTCAGTTGGGCAATCTGATCGAGCTTCTACAGGTTGAATTAGTTAAAGTGTTAAAGCCATCCGTTCGTACAAATAACTGAATTTTTTTCAAAAGCATTGCTTCGTATCAGTTCGATTTAAAATACCTTTTTAAGATCCCTCAATTTTTTGTCGACTGTCTCGTCTCCAGTGAGTTCTAGGTGGACACTTGAGTTAACTGTTATTTCTACGCCAGGGAGGTTTTCGGAAGGTAACTCTTTTGCTTTTTCTGCAGCTGCTGCTTTCTTCATCTTTCGTTCGTGGCGTACGTTTGGTTTTGTCTTATTCGGTGCTACTCCAACTAAATAAAAAAAAAAAAAAAATACTTAATTTGAAAAACAAAAGGTTGTGATAAGATATCCATACTAGGCTTCGCGGCCCTAGGGTTCGACGGAGGTTCTCTTTCTTCCAAAAATTTTAGAATAGCGCTTGTTCCTCGAGCACCAGGAGGACGGTAAAGTTCCTTCGAGACTAGAAGGAAAAAGACGATAAAGAAAAGTAAGCGTTCGAGAATATTGTGTAAACGCCAATATTAATAAAAAAGAACTCTAACTATAATAGACCTTGAGGTTGGGACGGTTTAATGCCCAAAACTTTTTTGTTTGAAATCTTAAATTCTTTCAGGTCACTATCTGGTACAGGCTGCCACATTGCTTCCCAAAGCTCATTGGGTGGCTCGATGTTGTGTTCAAATAGCAATCCACCGCTATAGTGCCAAATCTTAAAACTGTAGTACGAATATTCCATTGGTTTACTCAGATAACCGAAGCAGCATATTTGTGGAATATTACCCGTTGCTCACCCGAAGTCTTGGAGCAGTTGTAGAAGTCATAAAGTGTTGTCCATCTGGACTCCATTGCAAATGGGTTGTGTCAGGCGCATCCATGGGTGTTATAAGCTTAAACGACTCTACGTCCCAAATTTCTATCTTGCCCTGAAGATTGCCGAAACCACCAAGAAGAAGCAGTGCAGATAACTGGTTAAGGCGGCAACAAAACGTACACATTTTAAAATATTAAATAAATTATTCATAAAAAGGATATTGTTTCCTAAAGGGTTAAAAAAGCCTGAATTGCGTGGGCCAGTCCCAAAGTCAAACTTTGGCTCGCACTTCAAATCGAATAAGGTCGCTTTCGCTGGCATGAATCCGTAAATGACGCAAAACTCGTTGCCTTTCGGATTCCATTCAACCGAATATATCGGTCCGTCTTTGGCTAAAGATTAAGATTTGCATGTTCAAAAGATATGAAGTAGGACGATGCTTTTGTGCAATTGTTACATAGCTGGACCATTGCTGATGTGCCTTTTACATCAAGAAAGTGTAAGGTCTGTTTTCCGTAGTACGAGGCACCTGTAGAGTCGACATCGGTTGAAGTCATCAACAATACGCAATTGCCTGGTTTATTCCACTTCATGTCAACTCGATCGCCTTGAAAAAAACTCTTGGAAGCAATTAAGCCGCTTGCGTTGAGACTTGGATATTTGAACAACTTGGCAAATGAAGGCTGGCCTTTCGTCCCTGCAAATAAAGAAATTTAAAGGAATCATAATGAGACGCTTCCCAGTATGTAAAATAGTTTTTCAATTTTAAATTTGCCTTTGCCTTTACTCACCTTGAACGTAACAAAGGAAGAAATAAGGGGCACAGAGTGGTGACATTGAAAAGTCAGCAATTTTCATCGTTGACTCCGACCTCTGGTTGATGGAATCCATTTTGTCAACTTCATATACTTGAAGCTCAAGATTTAGATTGCGCGCTAAAAGTTTTTCATCCTTGCTCCAGGATGGCTCCCTTTGCCAACATTGGCGTCAATTCAGCAAATAACGGAAAAAAATGAAAGAAAAAATTAGTAAATGAGTAGCTCATTGGTTGATATAAACTTTTATCTGCTTACCATTTAGAATGATTTTTTTGAACATAGGATTTTACAGACTGCTTGGTCTTAAGATTCCAAATATTCAGGTTTGGCGTATTGACAGGAATATCCTTTGTAACTAAAACAAAACAGAATTTTTGAAGGCCAGTAAATTGAAAAATAAAATAAAATAGCACAAAGCAAATTAAAATGCTCAAGAAACCTTGATATGGCTCCCACGTCATAAGATAATTTCCCTTTGGAGAAAACTGTAATCCTGAAGTTTTAGGCTTTTCAAATTGAGCCAATAAGCTCCATGTTGAGGTTTCAACAACATTCACCCTATAAGTCATGAAAATATCTAATTATGAAAGTACTGTGTGAGGGACTCAAAATGTTCCTTGTAGATTTTTAAGAACAATATAAGAAATTTAATATGTGCTTGCTATATATATGCAATATAGGAAATTTAATATGTGAACCCTTCATGAAGAAACCCAGTGGTGCTAAAAATTTTTCGGCTTACATCACTCCATTAGCCCATGCTAGGTATTTTCCATCCATGCTCCACACTGCCAGCCTGCATGTTTTGCTGGATTCATGTTTAAAACCTTCAACAGGTTGAAATAGAGACCCATCAAATACTTGAACCCCATGAGTTCCTCGACCTAAAAGTTATGTTTTTAGTCGCAAACCTATTTACTGAACTTCCGAATTTTACATAATAAACTTACATGAAATAAAAGCGGTGGATTTGGAATTGCTCGTCATAGTGAAAACAAATGGAGACAAATTTGACCAAAGTACTTAAACACTGAAATGCCTCGTGTATTCGGTTTTTCACATTTGAGACAGATAAAAAATTCGTCTGCTACGGATACCTGCGAGTCCGTAAAATGCGGGAGATGGTGTGCTAAAAACGTGTGGCGCTTGAGGTGCTAAACTTCTTAAGTTGGAAGTTTTCCACATAAATAAAAAATAATTTTCACAAAAATAACTACGCTGTTCAAACGCAAACACCAGTTTTCAAATTACGTTAGTCAATGGTATAATTTACTGCAATAATTAACCATAACATTCTGGTAAAAAAAATTTTGCCCAGAGATACAAAAGACCATGAATGAAAACTTGCGGCTCACGGTTCCTGAAGGATACATTAATTTGGTCGTTAATAGGACTTACAGTGCTCTGTATACTTCATCGCTATGGTGAACGTTAGAGCTATTCTTTTTCAAGTTGTTTTCTGCAGGACGATAGTGCTAGGTATCGGCCACGCGTCAAACGGGTAGGTTTTTGGACGGTCTGTCGGGTTATGCCAGATTACGGTACGGTTCTTCTAAATTGCGAGAGGATCTGCATACAACCTGATCACAGCTGGCCATGGCATATGGCAATTTGTCTTATATGGCAATCCATCTACCCCCCCCCCCCCCCCCCCCCAAAAAAAAAAATAGAGTTTAAGCCTTCTTCAATTTTGTTCTATTCTACTTTTTCAATATTTTGCAAGCATTCTAATAAACTTGCGAAAATATGCTGTAGTCCATTTTGCACTGCAGTAATGATGATGAATTAATTTCTAATGGTAAAGAAAATGATTGCGTTTTTAAGCTATAATAATATGTATTAATAATATAAACTCGTTACTGGTTTCAGTGGTATTTTATTTCCTTTCCGTTAATTAATTTCTAATGCATATTTTTAAGTACTTCCGCATAGTCTTCCATATAGAGATATACTTTCACGGTGATGGTTGTTAGTTGATTGCGTATTTAAGCTACAAATAATATGTTTAAATAAGATATTAGATAAACTTGTTACTGGTTATTGTCGTATATTATTTTCTTTCCGTTAATGAGATTGTAATTCAGATTTTTATGCATTTCCATATAGTCTTCCAAATAGTGATATACTTGCAGAGTCTTCAAAAATAGAAAAGATTCAATTATGTTTTAACTGCACATACTTATCAGTTTAATCTGACTCTTATAGAGCTAGAATATGTGAATTGTCTACTGGTCTGAACGGTAGATGGCTACGCTGTTACGCTCCATCCTGCTTGTGCTATCCGTATCTTCTGTATTATGATTTTTGCCACTACTGTGACTGGCTAAATCAGTTCTAGTGGACCAAAGATTTTTAGCACCAGATTGAGTATTTTTTTTTCTTATTGGGTCTTTTATTCGTTCGATTTGCTTCCTAAGTTACATTCTCAGGTTTAAAGTTGGACGTGTCTGCTTTAGGATACCAAATTACTCCTAGAGTTTTATTTGTGTCTTCTACGATTTCTGCCATTTTTATGGATTTGTCTTGGAACTGTAGTACTTCTTCCAATTGGACCCTTAACTATTTGTTCTTGGGCGTCCATTTTCACCGTTACATATTTTCAAATTTAAATAGCTTCTGAGCTTGCTTTATCAGTCCAACTACCTTACTACGGTTTCCACTCCCCATCCTACCAGTCATCAACAAAACTTTTTTTTTAAATAGTGCCGTTAGCTCTGAGTAGCTAATTTCACGCTCTTCAAGACATTTTGGAATGGCTAACATTAGAATAAATGGGCTGCTAGATAAACCAAATGGGGCTCTTTTCCATCTGAACCCCACTATTTTTACTGGTTCTGGCCTCTTGTCTTTTATCCAGAAGCACTTGACAATTTGTCCGTATTTTTTCTGAATTCCCATCTGAAGGAAGGTTTGTGCTATATCAGCTGTTCAAGCTATTTTGTTTCGCCTGAATCTTCGCAAGACTGCTTCAGGATTAATGCTTGAGACTATTTCCAATCCCTAGGAGAACAATATATCTTATTCATTTCTTTTCAATATCTAAATTTGTACTAAAAAGACATTTTCAGATATGTTAGTGGTGTCTTTGCATTGACGAAATATCATGGCTATGACAACTGATATATATCTACCGAAAACATTTAAAATACATTATTCCAACAGGTTATATACACCACTAATAGTATAAAGTATAGCCACAATTACAGGCAGAATGAAATAATGAACGATAGTTGAAAAACATAACCTTTATTTTTTTTAAACAAAATGTTATAATGGAGATAGGCGTACGAAATTACTTGTTCATTGCGCTGAAGAACGACAAGAAAATTGCTTTCTTCATATTTCTTGATTGGTGACTTTTTTGTTCTTATTCAAACAGCATATATTGAGATAATCGGATCATCAGTTTTAAAGACGATACGTTGAATTGAATAGCATCTGTAAAATAATCTGTTAGTTATAGACAAAAGCAAAATGGTATGAAATTAAATTACAAAATTACGACTTAATTGGAATCCAACTCTTCTTCGACTTGAGCATTCAACTGTGCAGAACGAAAACGCGCCTTGGCATTGCGTTAATGTAGTTTTGTTTCCTGAACGACCAATTCGTATTCTATTTCATAGAAAATTTGTTAGAGCGTATTTCTATTTGAAATTTGAAATATTAAAATTGTCACGCTGAAATTTTAACGATTTATAGTAAAAACAAAACATATTTACCTAGTACTGCCTTCGTGATAATAGAGGAACCGATTCCTTTTTTACCTAATCCATTGTATACTCTTTTTTCTCGTCTCCCTAGCCAATTCACTTCTTTTGACAGTGAATCGGCAAAAACGGTGGACCAGGCTCTGGCAACGTAGTTAGCAGCACTGTTTTTCGAATTTATCTTTTCTAGCAGAGGAATACGAGATACTTAAATAACAATAAGAAGAAAACTTTAAATGTTTTAACAATTCAAATGTTTAAACGCATTTCAGTTTATTACAACTCACGAGTTTCTTGAATAAATAATAAAATAAAATGAATAATCAATTTGGGTCATTCTTAAGAATTTTTTCAAAAGAATCGAATTGCTGTAAATTCTTCAGAGGAAGAGAATTAAAGTCATCCTAGATTTCACTGCACTTTTTATCAGGAATGGCCGTGATCGACTTTCCTGCTATAGACAGTTTTTCGTAGATTTTGGCCAAAGCCGTGGTCAAGTGTTCTTTCCTGGTAGCAACTTTCCCTATAAACAATGTTTATATTACGAAAAATATAGAAAATCAATGCATTTCAGATTAAATCTAACATTGCTATTTAACAGCGCATCCTTTAGGTTGTCATTCATTTTGCGATACTTGTTATCCAGCATTTCCGTGAAGAATGTTCTGCCACGCAATTTAAAATGCGGGGCCAAGCTTGATATTAGTGACTTAAATCCAGGCTTTTCAACTATGTGAAGAGGTCAAACATCTACGATAAGGAAACACTACATGGGAGAAAAAATTATTGAAAAAGTCAAACATTTTATGATTGGAAGGTATTACCATCAGATAATAGTCTAAGTCTGTCTGTTTGGAAATCTGACATATACTCGGATCGCGAGTTAGGGTTGACTCCCCCAATTTTTCTTTTTGTTTCTTGTTGTTTACGGTTGCTTCGCCGTGTTAAACACAGCTTGCTTTGTATTTCTGGCAGTTGCGGACATTCTTTTTACTATGTTCTTTTTTATAGAGGTTTCTATGTTCTTAAATACGTTGTTTGTAGCTTAACTATGTATGTTTTTTCCTCCCTTTTTCATTTTTGTTAATGAACTTTTTTTTTAGCTGGCAGACAGGTATATAATTAAATGGTACTGAACAAGTCGATTTAAGAATTTTGTCTTCGTCTGAACGAGTCCCTTGCGAATTAGTCTACTGGCCAACTGTTTGCTCACTTTTTCTGCTGGAAGTATTCAAGCTCCCCTTTTCTCAAAGTTTATGCTACAGTGGATCGTATCTTCCTTTCGGCTGGTCGCTTTGTGGATGTTGGTCTGGAAGTGCTGGGCTTCGGTTCAGAAAAAGCTAGTATCTCGTTAGTCAGCGCAGCTGGGATGGCCTTTGATGCGGAATCACCGGATTCAAGGGAGTTGGTATTGGGGCAACTTCTGGCTGCCTCATTCCTTTTGATCACCCCAATGCTTGCTTTGAATTACTTTTGTCTCGTCTCAGTCGGCTCGTTCCTAAAAGGCATTTGGCCTGGCTTCCTGATTCCTCAGCTGCTTTCTAGACTGTGGAAATCCACGCTGAGTAAAACTCTTTTAACCGATGTCGTGCGGCTAATTCGGCTGCTAGTCGACTAGAAATTGAGAAGGCGTGTCCACAAGTTTGGGAATTGACCGAATGTATGGGCTGGACCTTATCTTTCTCTCCGTCCTTCCAGATTGTTGTTCCGTAAATCATTGGTAGTCTGAGCTTTCGGGAAACTCTCTTTGACAAGGTCCGCTCTGGTTTTTTCCAAAGATCAAAGAATTTTGTTCCAGAGTAGGGGAGACTGGGGTGAGCCTGGACAGCGGGTGAAGTGGGACAGCTGGAGGAAAAATAGTAAACATTGATTTATAATTTCAAAAAAATTGTATGTTAATTGTACATACGTTTCCTATGTAGGGTAAAAGTTTCAAACGAATATGTAAAAAAATACGAAAGTTATTCAGAAAATTAAAAAAACGGTTTTTTTTTCTTACGCCCCATTATTTTGGGGCGAAATTGTATTTTTACAAAGAAATTTTTTTGGGGGCTGGTTGGGACAGCAGATGTGCTTGATATGGGACAGTAGTGGGTGGGGTTGAAGGCGGAGCTGCAAAAATGGTACTATACTAATTAGTAAATAAAATTATCTGTTATTAAATTTATTGTTTTAAACAAGATTTTCTGAATGTTTTTAACGTTACCTACGTCACCTAAGAGGTTTTTGGCAGGATATAGGCAACCAATAATCGATTTTAGTAATCGATTACCTAAGCCCGGCCCCTAAGCAAATAAAACTTTTCTAAAATAAAGAGATGATTTAGTAGTATACTCCTGATTTATTACAATTTTTTAAATGTATTTCTTAATTATAAACTGAGGCTGTCCCACATCACCCACCCTGGTGTCCCAATTCACCCAACACCACAAGCTCCTCCCTCAAATTTTTCTAAACTTTAAAAATACGTAGACGGTACATATTTATTTCTAAAAATCTGAAAAAAATCCTGGAGGTAAAGGAAGAAGCGGGCAACATATTGATGCAATCAAAAAGAAAATCAAGTAATTAATATCGAAGATATGGCCGAAAAACAAAACGTGTCCCAACACACCCCAATCTCCCCTACAGCAAAATTTAGAAGTTATTGAAGACGGCCTTTAGATTCTCTTGTCAGAGAATCTGAATGTCAGGGAATGCCGATTCAAGTTAACATTTTTTTCTGCTGGCCTAAGACCTAATGGATGTCAGCGTGACAAGTACCGAGTTGTATTCTCGGACGGATATTTACATGTGTGCTGAAATCGTTAAGAGATTCAAGCAAAGGTTTTTACATTGACGGTTCATTGCCACAAACACACAAACGAACAAGAATAATCAAAAGGAACTATGGATGAAAAATATGCTGATGATCTTTTTTTCAGGTACGGCTCGTGGTAGAAATGGCATAAAGTTAAAGCTCTCAATTAATTTCAATATCATTTCCACGTGCTTCGGCTTTCGTGTTCTGTGGCGTCCATTTTTTAGTTTTCGCGTGTACGCTACCCGCTCCCCGTTTCCAATTTGACGATTTCTGAAGTTGGAATATTGTCACACTTATTTGTATTAAGCGCACACCGAATAATACACCAAGCGATTACAATAACTAACGTGATCTTTTCTCGAAGGCCAACAAAAGGATGAACAAAAGACCCAAACTTGGAGAAGCACAATGAAGACCTCTAAGGAAACCAAGAGAACTCGTCTGACGGACTTTAGACATTTCTGGGAGCTCATCCAATAGAGACTCACCGAACGGAGTTTCGCAGGAGTGTTTTATAGTGCTGCACGGATCAACCCCTTGTGGACTCCGTATCTCGTTATCTCTCTAAGAGTAGCTTTCTTCTGGTAAGTTCCTTCTTCCGGGAGCTCATCCAATAAAGACTTGAATAAACTCAATGAACACCTGCTAGCTGAGTCGCACGTGCGACGCACCTAATACGTCATCAACATCACGCCACTTAAGGCGTTCTTTCTGATTGGCATATATGTAATATATTCGCACAACAACACGCCCTGTTGCCAGAATGCGAAGTTCCACGGTAAACTGAGAATCTGAGGGAAATCAGTCAAGGAATTGCCTTCAAGTCTAGCAGTTATCTACAAGTTGTCTAGTTGCCATTGCCTTGCTTAGTAGTGTCTGTGTGGCTTAGTAGTATTTTAAACGATACCTTTTATCTTGGTGCTTAGTAAATTATTTGACTTAATTTAAGTAACTCCGGACCTTAGTACTTAGTACCTTAGTAATGTTAACCCTTAATACCTTAGTACTGCAACACATTTGGTTGGTATTTTCTCAAACTATTCAAACCCCTGCCTGTGTATGGTTTTAGCTCCGTTTACCTCCGTGTACTCCGCTCGTAATACGGCGGTAATACAAAATTACAATTATCTCTTTCCCCCTTCTGTTTCTGAACGGTATCTCTTCATCTCTTGTATTTCATTTTCCCTTTTGAATTTTTATAACCTAACCTATAAAAATACATTCATAGTTGTGGGTAAAACGCCTCACGAATTCTCATTTTTTTTATGTCTTAAAACACGTAAATTCATTCACGCCAAGAGAGTATGCTTTCCATAATGGCCTCAGCGATCTTTCGAACTCGATCACCATGACGGATGATATTATTCCTGAAGGACTAAAAAATTTTCGTACCCCTGTAAGCACTCTATTAATTCCCGTAACGGCCGTTAAGTGATAAAGAAACGGTTGCAAAATGAATGAATTTAGAGATATTGACCACCCAAAACTCGTTCATACCAGATAAATTTCAGGGTTGTAGAACGTCAGAAAAAACAACGGAGGAACGAGGGGGGGGGGGGGGGTTCGTGCTACGGGAATGCGAGATTGAAATTTAAAAAATTAAAAAGCTTTTGTATGAGTTTAGGTCCGAGCCGGCATAAGGGAAGGGAGGGATGGTGTGTTCAAGTTGTGTGTGTTTTGGTTCTACATGTGGTAGGTGGTATGAAAGCTTAACAGTCTAGCGGTTTCCTTTGTTGGATATTAAAGGGGGTGGTAAGTTGGCCATCGGTTGGTGTAGAAAGGGTCCGTGGTCATGGTGGTAGCCCTAAGAATAGCCGCAGGCCACTCTAAAACTTCGTGTTCTGCTTACACGCTCGTTAGGAAGTGCCGAGTTGGGCATAACCAGATTCAGCAGAAAAATTTGTGTCCGCACTCGGATGGTATCCTCTAGGCATGGTGTTCCGAAACGACGCCCCTTTAGGGTGGTGAAAAATCGTGGGCTTGGTGTCCATTTGTAGAGTGAAAAATCGTGGGCTTGGTGTCCATTTGTAGAGTAAAAAATGACGAGCAAAATGATATCCAGGTTTTTGTTGTGTGGTGGTTCGCTGTGCCCGAACGTCGAGGTCCAAGTGTTGCAGTTGGTTGTCAGTCGCTTCAACCCGTTCCAACAGAGTAGACGTGTTTTAATTGTGCTCCAGTGATTTCCTTCAAGCATCCTTAAAATTCAATAAATGGGTTTTGATGAAGAACCCGATCGCCGGAAGGTCGACCGTCGGTCGTTCACAAGCACCCGGGATCTTTTTCGGTTCCTGGATGTGTGGGTGGACACCGCCGACAATAATTGTTACCGTGATTAGGATCGTTCAGCTGTCGTAGCGTGACAGTTCTTCGGGACTTAGCCTGTCGGCATTTGCCCGGTAAAAATTGTACAGTGGCACCGGGTAGTGATCGTGTCCATCGCCCGGTGACCATTCCAGCCGCAGCCACATAACATCGCAGGTGCGCTACCTCCGCCTCCGATGTTATGTAAGAATTTATTGCGCTTTACGGCGCTCTACCGCCAGCATAGAGACTAAAATCGCTCGGTTGATCGGGCGTTATGATCTGCTCTGGGGCCTCCGCAACGTATTCTGCAGCCTACAGGATATGGCCGCGTATTGCGCCCTCTCGGGTCGGCCATGGCAGCGCGCTGATGTTTGGACCGCGCCAGATTCGACGGAGAGAGAGGAAAGGGACCATTGAATGGCGGTTTGTACACTTCGGCGGCGTATAGCCGGAAGGCTCGCGGACCATGGCGCCGAGGAACGTTTTCCGACGTCACAGGATAATGCCACTGGTGCGGTGCCACCTGGGCAGGAATCGGCCAACAAGTAGGTGGCGGGTGTTTTGGTTTCAGAGTCACAGCGATTTTTTTAAAGCTTTCCCGAGAATTCTTCCAGGGAAAAAAATCGCAAAAAATCGCAAAAAATAAATTTTATAAATGGTGGGGTATTGATAAGAGCAGTGATAAGTATAGTATTACCAGACGGTTGCGAGTTATTACCCGCCTGAGTTAGGTATTGGGGGAAGTAAATTATTCCGCCTGGTAGCCCAGTACTATGGGTTAGTTGTTACTATGGGATGTTATTCGCAGGACGGTGAGTGTATTGTTCCAGGATGGCCGTAGGACATCATCCGTCTGACTTAGGTATTGGGGGAGTCGTTTAATCCCGCCTGATAGTCCAAAGCTACAGGCTAGGTTGTGTAAGGCCAGATTTGACACAATGTGGCCACATGGAGAGTGTCATATTTCAAGATTGCAGCGGACCATCATCTGCCCGAGTCAGACTAAATTGGGAATGATATATTATCCGCAAGATTGTAAGTATATTATTTTACGATGGCCGCAGGCCATCGTCGGCCTGAGTTAGGCATACATGGGGGGTGGTTCCCTTCCACCTAATAGCCAAATGCTATAGGTTAGATTAGGTAAGACAAGAATAGGTGTGGTATTTATAAGGGCGGTGGCAAGTATAGTATTTCCAGATGGCCGCGAGCTATTACCCACAGAGTTCAGGTGTCTACAAATTATGTGTTTACATCGATTGGACATTGGATATAGCTTAGTTCATCATTCGCAGAAAAACCATGTATTTTGCTTCTAGTTTAACACAATTAAAATAAGCACAATTGCTTGTAGAATAATGTAAAATACTATTCCTACACATAATACAACATATTATAACATAGGTGGTAGGAGACCGGGGCTAATCGGGACATGGGTTAATTGGGGCAAGCTTTGTTTTACAAAAACGCTTAATTATAAAATTATGAAATTTACACATCATATTTGTTAACTACATGCGCATTTGGGGATGAGTTTTTGTAGTAGAGGTGGCATCCGTTGTTGAGATACGGCCATTAGAAATGTTTAAGGGTTCGTAAAATTATGTTGTGTTCTAATAAAATATTTATTTACGGTAACGTCGTTTGATGTATAATTTTGCTAAAAATATAGCGAAATCCACTGTTCATTTTCACACATTTCTCTGGTTTCCCAAAAAAAGAATTCTGAAGCGGTTTGCTGGAAATTACACATTTTCAAAGACACCACCCATGGGGCAGGTTGGGACAACAAATTCTGGGGTAAAATGGGTCGGGATAAAACTATTCTGCGGCCCGATATGTAAATTCCCTTCGTGTCACCATGTTAATTTTGTCCAAAAAATATTGGAACTGAGCTGTGATTTTATATTTGGTATTTTCATCATTCCTATTTCAGTATTTAAAAAATATTTTTAATGCTGACCTCACCTTTTGTCGTTTCATCTTGTTAATTTTTTAGTCTACATCAATTTTACAAAATTCTCGCCGATTTATTTAGCAAACCATGCCAAACTATATACTGGCTGGTTTGTAAGAAAACATCCTATTTGAAAACTTTTTTTTACAAATTTTAGAACAAACCAGTAGCACGATATTAGCTTTGTCCTGAGTTACCCCGTGTCTGTCCCAAGTAACCCCGATCATCGAATGAGCCAACGGATTTTAAGTAAATTTCAGTATTTTTTTTAATCATAAAAATAAAAATATTTTCCTTAAAAAATACTGTGTATAGATAAAGACAATACCGTTTTAATGGAAAAGAAAAGTTATGTTTATCTCTCACTAGTCGAAAGTTATTCGACAAAGAAGAAAGCGCGTCCCGATTAGCCCCGGTCTCCGCTACATTATAACAAGAATAATTAGTATTGCAACTGTTGCCCTCTGTGGTCTGCATTTCAAATGCTGCCATCTCTTGTGAAACTCTGTAACCATGTTTGTCTTTCATTATTGTTACCTTTCTCCCCTAAAGGTCAGGTCGAACCTTAGTCGACCTCTGGCCTCTCTTTTATTCAGACTGGGAGTCGGGATTTGGCCCAATGTCCGATAGGACGCTAGGAGGGGGCTCTGCTGTTGCTGGCCGCCCTCGCGTAAGTCCTTAAGATGGAGCCCTGCATGACTGCTGGCTTCCCTTCACGTATGTATTTAAATAGTATTATGATATGTGTATGTATTTTGAATACTGTCTTTGTTGTAATTTCGCTGCGCAATTGTGTTGTGTAAATGGAAGAAACTGTAACATTTGGTATCAGAAGAGGGATAAAGACCATCGAACGACTCCAATAGTCATCTTCAAGAACCCGTTCGCCCCGAATTTGTGTTAGAAAAACCCGCTTGGACGCAGCAATTTTTGATGTCTCCTTCCACGTGTGTTGTCAACGCTCGTTTCAAGACTCGTCGGGAATCTTCCTGCCTGAGATACACGTAAGCAGCCACTTTGCCATGATGTCTGCTGCTGGAAAGTAATAGTTCCTGCCATCCGCCGAGAGGAGTCCAAAAGAGGTTAGAGTTACAACGTTCAGCTACAGAACTTGTAAGCGATCACCTTGGGAGCCATGAAGAGGATGCTTTTTCCATTATTTTTTCATTCATGATTTCGAAGTTTTCAAATTTTATTGTTATCATTAATAGTGAAACTTCGAGTCAGGCAGGCCGAATGTTGCAACTGTTGCCCTCTGTGGTCTGCATTTCAAGTGCTGCCAACCTCTGTAACCATGTTTGTCTTTCATTATTGTTTCCTTTCTCCCCTAAAGGTCAGGTCGAACCTTAGTCTACCTCTGGCCTCTCTTTTATTCAGACTGGGAGTCGGGATTTGACCCGATGTCCGATAGGACGCTAAGAGGGGGCTCTGCTGTTGCTGGCCGCCCTCGCGTGAGTCCTTAAGAAGGAACCCTGCATGACTGCCGGCTTCCCTTCGCGTGCGTGTGTAAATAGTATTATGATATGTGTATGTATTTTGGATAGTGTCCTTGTTGTAATTTCCCTGTGCAATTGTGTTGTATAAATGGAAGAAATTGTAACATTAGGTAAAACTATACTTCAAAATGTTGAAGTACTAAATACTTGCCTGTTTCAATCTTATTTTTGTATGTTTATGGCTGGTACACTCCTGTTGGACCAGGGTGGTACCACAGATCAAAGTTGTCATCTGCTCTTTATTTTTTTTTTCAACACTAAACGAAAACATGTGTGCTTTTCAGTGGACTAATTATTTGGTTATTACAAAGAAGAAAACCAAATCGACAGTATCGTCTCAGCTTTGTATTTACTTTAACACGAAATTATGGTGCGTAATAAGTTTATTTCCTTTTAGAATAAATAACAATTATTAATTTCAACCCGCAGCCTACAGTGAGAGTTATTTTTCTATGAAAAAGTATCATTCTATAAAAATTTACCAGTGACTCATTGTAGCTTTCGTACATCAATAATGTTTTAGGGGCTGATAAATGTCAACGAATATGAAAGGTACTGTAAATTAATATTTTCAAAGAGAATGTACTACACATTGTACAGGTAATTTTTTTCTCATAAGACATCTCTCTACGCTATTTAGAAGTTCCTGGGCGTTCATTCGTTGTGTTACGGATTAGACCACAAAAAGATACCACAGAAAAATGAAAGTAAGACAAATAGAACAGATAAAGGAAGAAACAGTATACATTTCGCTCGCATCAAACGAGACGGCCAGTATTACCAACGCTCCCTCTTAACTGCCCTCTCGACTCGGGGTATAACAAGAAAATGTGAGACCACACTTGGTTGGGATTCCCAGCCTCCACTTAAATCCTCTAGCGACCGGCAAACACAACAAAAGACAATGACATCTGGGGTTAATGCATGAATACACGATAAGTGGATAGAAAGTGGTGCGGGAAATATGAAATTCGCAACAATCCGTCATACCAGATTGCTTATTCGGCAATTTAAAATAATTGCTTTCTACCAAAGAATTTTAGTACAAAAGAAATAAGAATGAGCAAAATAATACATAAAAATTATGCTAAGAAACCGTTTCGGTTTTGTTTTTACCAAATGCCCAACTTATTACAAAAAATCTTTCCCTGTGGTTGGCCCACATTCTATGTGTAAACTGAAGACTTAAAGCAGGGAAAAAGCAAAAAACAAACACAAACTAATTAAAGATTCTAATAAATAACAGGACAGAACGTACTGACGTTGTGTGTGGATTGGCTTCAATGCCTATTGACGAATGAAATCCTTCTGTCCTGAAGGCGGTCGCAAAATTTGTGCTGATTTTGACATTGATTCTGTCGCCATTCAGATGGGCATTGAAACATTGGAAACAATTTCCCCTTTCCAAACAACAATTTTTCCGGCGAGGTGGAATACCTGTCTACTTTTGTCACAACTTAAAATGGCTTTGCGAATTTTGCTAAAATTTTTTCGCGAATCCCTCCGCGATCTGTTTTGAAGTAAAGCAGGTTTCTTGGTCTGAGATGGATGCTTTCGGATTATTGTGAATTTCAATTACTGTTCACGTAAAAATTTTACCATATTTTCAGTTGTAACTGGAACGACTAGGGCAGCCATCATTCCGCAGGCTAACAAATTGCGACTAGGATATGCTGCATTCCGGAAAAGTCATTTTGAATGGACTAAGTTGGTAAATACCGATTGTCTCAAATCGACGTTTTCATGGACGAAAAAGATGAATTTTTTCGAAGAACAAAGCTAATTGCAAGGAAATATCTTTTGTACATTGTAAATTGACCTTTTGTAAGTATGTGGAAAGTAAGTAAGTTGTTTGTAAGTGTTTCTCTTGTAAAGAACTGTTTTGTTAACGACAGATGAATGGGTAATTTTATGAGCATCGATAAAGATGGGGGACTGAAAAACTGGTCTCAGTTGGCTATCCACATGTTGGGAGTGCCACCTCTTGAGAATCGTAGCCCTTGGGCTACTTACAAAGCAGAGCAAAATTTACATGCTCCGCCTTGCCAATCTGGCCCTTTCTAGACACTTTACAACAGGAGAGAGCATTTGCCACCCTATTGATTTTTCCTTCTAAGTAGTAAATGATAAAATCAAATTCTTGCAAATCTACCACCAAACATGCAAACTTCCCGCTGAACTTTCTTTTGTCACACAACCATTTCACTGCGGTGTTGTCACTTCGAACTGGAGGGAACTCCGACCATAGATGTATTGACAGAATTTTTTTTCAGGACAAGCAACAGCAAGGCCTTCAAGTTCGTTAGAAGAATATCTTGATACAGTATCAGTATCTCGTCTGCTAATAAAAAAACTGGTCGAAGACCGTTACTGTCCAGCAAAACAACAGAATGTGAAACATTCTTGCTGGCATCTGCTGTTATTTCGCAAGGCAGTTAATCGTTGTAGCGGGACTGCACTGGCACTATTACTAGAGGCGATCGATCTGGGTCTTCATGGCTTATTCTTGCTTCTGACCCCACTCCCATGCAGCGTTTTTTTTCAACAAAGACATTTGCGATAAGCAATTGATGCTAAATCAAGAATATAACGATTACAATACGATAAAAGGCCAATGGAGCCTCTTAAAGAGTTCATTGACGGTTTCCTTGTGGTATCGGTGATTGAAGGAAAAAGAATAATATCTTAGGAACCCACTCGAATAGCAGAGATAACATCACGAAACAGTTAAACTTGTGTCTAGCACTAATTCGAATTTCTTGCGACTTAAGATAATCCTTTTGGCCACAAAATTTATAAAGCAAACATAAGGATGTCATTCCACTTTGTATAAAAAATTATGCAAAGAACTAGATTTTTTAAAAAGGATTGATTCAAGCATTAATTTTTCATCCTTGGCTGATGAAGGAAATTCATGTCCAAATACACATGGGCATAGGAAGTACTACGGAAGGAACATCCACATTCGTACGGCAAAAAGTGCCCTTAAAAAATGGCTTAAAAGATACCTATTTGCTTCGCAGCACGTCTGACACATGATCCACAAGAAGAAAAGTTGCATTGCCCTAACTGCGCATTGGCTCTCCTTAAGTAGGAAATCAGCTTGCTTGGCTGTAAAACGGATTCGTGGAAAAGCAACTCGGTTTACCTAATTTGTGTGCCAACTAAAACTCACAGGAGAATAAGATAAGCTTAATGCCTGGATTTCGTTTTTTCTTTTTTTTGCTTTGAGCAAAGAGTATTCAGAAAAAAAAAGGCATTTATCTTTTCGAGGTGTATAAGCTCATGCACGGCACCAGAAAATGGTTCTTCCTTCACAAGAAAGTAGCTTTTCCGCCTATATACGTAATGGTTGTACATGAAGCATATGATTTATAAAATGAAAAATTTGCTTCTCCAAATTCTTGCAGCCATAATGGTTTTCCTGTAGGGATTAACAGTAGAACAATTATAAAATGTAATTCTTTTCTTTGGTTACGCTTTTATTGTTGATAAAAGCATAATTATATTCCGCCGTACAATCCAAAACGTTCGGAAATTCAAAAAAGGAACTGCTTAATGTATTTGTCATTGCAACATTTGAGTGACATTTTTCACTACTTTATTTTTTTCCAATATGTACTAGGATTAAAAAGGTGATAGAGGCAAAAGAGCTAAAATCAAAGTATAGCATCTTTTAATTAATAGAAAACACTCAGGTTGCAATAAGCAGCTTTTATGTGAATTTGTTTGCCCCACCCATCCTGGTTGAGAAAGTGGCCTTGCGATTGTGCTCCATATTTCGGGGCAGGGCAGGAACCTATTGAAAAACGTTATGATAATAATCAGAATTTATCGAACTCTGAGATACCATAACTCACAAATGCCCCTAAACAGCAAATTTGCCTCATATACTGCGTATCCATGAAACATGTAAAAAATTCCTTTTTGCGAGAACTTGGCAAGAGCCGAAGGGATTAGACCGGGTTGGACGGAGTTCCGTCAGAATATCAGTTCGAAAATACAACAACTCAGGCTGCTTGCGCAATGTAATGGAATATGATCACTTAATTATGTCAAAAACATATTAGTTATAAACCCGGCCGGGAAAGGAAACGACTTTCGTATAAAGAAACAACAGTCGGTTTACCATCGGAGTATTCAATCTTTCTTCCAGTGAGCTAAAGAGAGTATAAATCGAATAAAGCAAACATATTTTATTTTAAAAAGCAAAATATATAATAAAAATTAAAGAAAAAACATAATAATAAATTATAATAATAAGAACAAATTAAATAACAAGAAATATCAGTTATTTGCTTCGCATTTTCAAAAAATGACGAATAACGAAAATATCGAAAAATATCGAATATAAAAATTGTGGGCTCTGTCGCTATTTGGTAAATGGTCGACAGGTCACCCTGGTTAACCAAAAAAAAAAAAACAATCCTACCTGTCCGGCTGAGAAAGCGGTCTACTGGATTGCCTCAACTTGACTATTCAGGCGGCAAGCCGTATGGCAACCGGGATTTAGGAAACCTAGATAGAGTCATAACAACTTGGTTAAAAAAACAAACCAAAAAAACAATGATTTATTCATTCACGCGAAATTGCAATTGTTATTTTGCTTCCAAAAAAGAGCTTGAAACAAATACGAATAGCAAATAGAATCAGATTAATTTATAACGGATCAGATATTTAAAAAAGCGGAATTTTTATTCTCATTCAACACTTTGTTCTAAGAAAACTTTTATTGAATAGAAGACTGCTTCAGGAACGAGAGCGAAAAATGTTGCGACTCAATGGTAAAGAAGATAAATTAATTACTTTACGCATATGTATCCAGTAGTCGTATTAATAAGTATGTATGTACAATGCGCTTTTTTAAACGATTGAAGCACTTAGTCAAGTAATGACATCAAATGAATTTGGTAGCGGATGCTGATGGAGTGGTAGAAGGGTGACTCTTACAAGCTGTGTGTAAATTGTATTGTTACTATTTGGCGTACCATTGGATGCGTAGAGTGTCTTTTGACGATTGATTCCGTTTTTTGGCTTGCAGTCCCAATTTAGGATTTAGGCCTATATCAAGGGCATGCTGCCGACTAACTCTATAGATTCCATTGCAGATTCACTTGCCACTCTGGTAAAAGTTTTTCACCAGGTCATAGCTCGAACTGAGTTCGACGACGGATACAACTTGGCCAAGGCGATGGTACCTATTCGTTAGTTACCCTGGGTTTGATAAACTGGGCTTGAAGGGAGTGTATTTTGCTCGAAATCATAAATTTACCAATCCAAGATAAGGTTCATGAACATTTCTTTCTTTTTTTTTTTGGCGTGGGAAACTATTGCAGTTACAGTATATACACATGAACTACGTCATTTGAAAACTTACCGAATTTGAAATCTTGCAGAGCCCTTAAAAAATACCTTGCCATTTATTAGGTAGTATCCCTTTTTGTTGGGTGCCTTATGTAATACAACAAGCAACAATGAAAAATAAAGCATGTGGTGTCCTAGCCAATTAAATGCTTGAATGGTTGCCGCTTTTTCTGCCACTGGCTGCTCAAACCCCCATATTGTTGTAATTCTTTTTCCTTTTTCGCCCCAATCTTTTAAGTTCTTTTCTTTGTTCAGCAGTTAAAAACTGTGGAATGTTGATAGTTTGCTAATTGTAACAAATAAAGGCAATAACAAAAAAATAAAAAATAAAAAAAAGAAGCAACAAAAAAATATTTAGTTCTCCTCGGAAAATTGTGTCAGTATGACAGGAAACAGTATATCGGGTGCACTAAACCACATAAATTTCGGAAGCCCTAAAAATAATGCGTCGCTGCAAATTTTGTGTTTGAGTCACGTATTAGCTACGCTAAAACGCAAATTCCATTTTCGTTAGTATAGCTTTAACGAAACGATTTCAAAAAAATGGGTGAGCTCCAATAACAGGTAACGCAACACGAAATCAGAACGGTATGTGCATTTTCAGAGAGGTCAAAGTATTTATGCGTTCCAGCAGGAGTACAGTCATGTGCCAAGCTTTCCTGAAATGGGACTGTTGGAATGCCGGACGCTTTTCGCAAGAACAACGTATTAGTCGGTTAGTTCAATCGTCAACGTACATACAGGAGGTTGCAGTGTATGTATGGCAATGTATTAGGTATGGCAAACAAAGCATATAGGGAAAACTGCCCCATTTTCCTGCAATATGCTGTACTTTGGCTATGTTGTTTTTCAAATGACGTTGGTCAACACTCACATGCTGGCAACTCCAAGACGAGGAGTCAAGGATTTTTAAAAAATTTTGGGGAACCATGTCATGCTCTAGAAATTAAAGAATAAGAATCATGAACTTCTCTTGAATATTTTTTTTGTGCTAAATTTCAGAGCGATTGGTAATCCTACAATTACCATTTTTATTGGTTAATCAAGTAAATGACAAAATGGTCCTCTATCCGGGTGCGAATTACAATGTATTGCTCGACTTCATTTCAACCAACAAAATACCACACATTTACTGGGCCTTCCCAGCATTGGTGATGAACGGTTACCTCACTTTGCGTAACCTGCGTTTCCAAAATTAAGTTACGCGGCCGTAAGCGGCGACTTTTCAGATTGAAAATTAGATATCCGGGGAAACTTTATTTATGGCTGAGCAAAATGCTGGGCAATCGGGTACTTTCCGTTTAGGTAACCGAAAAGTAATTTAGATTTAAGACCTTTAAAAGGCAAAGCTTTTGAAGTTATCTACAAGTCGGAATGATACTGGGTGACTCGGGCTCTTGTACAAATCGCCGAAAGTGACGCGCAAATAACTTGAAGCACGGGAATCCAGAATGTAGAACTGAACAACTTTTTTTGCAACGTCAACTTGCGACTTGGTTCTCACCACGGCATTTTCATCTTTCTTGACACACAAAGCAAAATCAATTTGTTTACAGGCACTGTCGTTAGTTATTATATTAAGAAATATGTCTACGGCCTAGACGGGAGGCGGATAATACAAAACGGGAATGGAGAAGCGTTCTGTTCAACAATAGCAGGACGTGTGCGACAATGTATGAATGCCTCTAGTGCAAGAGTGACTAGTTAAACATTTTTTTTTTTCGGTGAGGGGGTTACCTACGACATTGTTGACGAAGTTTGGAATTAAATAAAGCAAAGAGGGAAAAAGTAATGAAATAGATGTGAACTTCTTTCTTGCTTAGATCCATTAAAGCTAGGTGAGTTCTGGCCGACTTAGTTATGACGACGAGGGCAGGGCGCACGGTTATGGAAAACGGGAGGAAATTCTTGATTGCCATGGCAAACAGTTACGCTAAAGTTCTAAGACGTGGTAGGACTGTTGGTAACCGACTGAAACTTGACCACGCGAGATCTGACAGTCTCTGCTTTGTCTAAATGAACAAGAGAGGCTTTGGTCGGCAAAGGCGAGGATTTGACAGTACAGGTGGGCCCTTTCAGCAACCGGGTTCGAACTTCGGGCACCTTTATTGCAGGTCGGACAGGCAGTGATGACGATAGCGAATGTAACGATTTAGAAAGATCCACTGTGCTACTTGGAGGTGAAGTATTAAAACGCTCCAACGCACGAGCGCGGCTGCCCGTGCACACTCTCTCCCAAGGTCGATAATTTGCGGCTTCTTGATCGTTCGACGCAGCATGATGTTCGCAGTCTTGACTAAATAGATGCCGAGGGAGACCAGCACATGTTCCTGCCGTGGCGGGAAGGAAACGTTCCCACGTTCGGCGCCATAGACGTTGAGCTGCATGCGAAGTATCGGAATATCGACGTAATGCAGGTTGAGTCCACTCCGATGGTGTGTCGTCCAACGATATGATGCTGGAACGGTCACTCGAGGAATCAGCCGAAGAGATTTCGCTGACCCCGTCACTGCCGTAACCTAAATCGCTAGTCCGGTCGCACGACGTTTCTCTACGGTTCGTTGGCGCCCGCAAACGGAATGGTAAGGAATTCCCTCGTCGACTAATGGGGTAACTAGTGAAACACGAGTCCTCGGACACTGCGCAAAGTTGCGGCTTATTTATATCAGTACGTGTGGGAAAAGCGACTAGCTGTGTGGAGGCCGTAGCCAAAGGCACTGCATTAGCGGGAGAACCAACTCCGGCTAGGGGATCCGATTGGCCATCCACAACCGTTTCGTCTAATGTGTCTTGGAACACGCTACCCGCATCCGTTTGATCGTCTCCGAGATCCTCGTCATCAGGAACGATGGTGCTGTTACAAGATAGTGTAGATGAATCTTCGCAAAACTGGAGAAACGACGGGATTTTATCGATGGAAGAGCCGACGCGTAACCAAGGATGATCAAGGCATCTTTGGGCGGTCAGCCGGATACTATAGGAAATAAAAATAAATTAGGATCACATGAGAACAATTCGTTAAACTGAATAAATGATAAGCATTTCGCCAATGATACAAGTTAGATTCCAACTGGATTTGCTCGGAAAAAAAAAATTACAATTGCAAAACTGCTGTACGTGCGACGTAAAAACTTGTAATAAGTCTTAAAAGGACAAAAGTTAAGGTAAAACGCCACATTATTTCACGACATTTTGCCTATTTTCAAGGTTTTCCTTTTGTGTTATCTGGGTGTGCATGACTAAAGCCAGTTGGAAAAACTTGAAAATACGGGAAAAGGTAGGAACACTTGAAGCATCCGTGCATTGGTTCTGTACTTGTTTGAAATGTCTGGACGGGTTTCTAGATTTGTAAATGTTGCCTTGATTCAGGAGGAAGAGCAATTTCGGATATTTACCTGGGATCCTGGGTGAGAAGACTGGAAATGAAATCAATGGCCGTTGCAGAAACATCATCGAAAAGATCACTTGGAAAATCCAGTTGGCATCGCGTGATATTACAGAAGGTTTCCTGCTTGGTTTCGCCGCCAAATGGCGTGCAACCGGTGAGCAATACATATGCCAAAACACCAACTGACCTGTTCATATGGAAATGACGAATTATTTCCGGTTAGCCTTCGCAAGTACGTAGTTCAACGTCTGTTTCACGTCCTTTAGCGGAGACGTCGACTAACATAAATGTGTATACCATACAAAAACTGCTTTTCCAGTCGAAACTTCAAGCTTTGAAATTCCCGCTTAATATCAACAGATTTTGATTTTGATTCCGTTCGTGTGATCGTATTTGACTTACCACATATCTGTTGCCAAGCTGATAGGTTCATAGTTCAATATTTCCGGAGCTGTGGAAGAGCAAAACGATTCAGCATGACTGATGTAAATAATATAATAAGGGGTAAGATGACAAACCACACGACTTACCAACATAGTCAGGAGTTCCTAGAATTTCGCGAACATCCGCTCCACGGGCGATATGCCTCGCGATGCCGAAGTCACACAGTTTTATATCACAATCAGGGAATGGTCCGGTTAATAGTAAATTTTGCGGCTATATCAAAACATTGTTGTTGAGTGTGCATAGTGGATACCTATCCTCATCGACGGATTAAACATCATACCTTCAAATCCAAATGCGCTATATCGTATTGATGAAGAAATAACAATCCACTCAAAACTTGACGAAGGAATCGGATAACATCTTTTTCTTCCGGTATTTCGTCGCGATCTAGCACACTTTGCAGTTCTCCTCCCGTAGCTCTAATAGGGAGAACAATAAACATTAGTTGGTGTACGTAATTGTTTCCCTCCGCTGTTCGTTCATTTCATTTTGATGCGCCATTAGGACGAACATAAAAAAGAACAATAACGAATTTCACTTGCAATTGTAAAATGAGGACAGTCTCTCCGGGTGTGTCGTACACTTGTTCTAGCCGAACAATGTGTGGACACGAGCGGCACAAGTCCAAGGTTGCTGCTTCATGCAAGGACTCAGGTGTCAATCCGCCACCTCGACGTCTTTTTCGTATGACCTTGGCAGCAAATTGTTCTCCCGTTAAGATATTCCGGCATCGCTTCACAGCAGCAAATTTCCCCCTAATAGGATGTGATTGAAAAGCAAATATTAGTAATCTTCAGGGAATGATACTATTCGATTACGTAATATCAATAGCTATTTTCTTCATTAGAGAAAATACTGGTCACATCCAGAGACTATTTTAACATTTGTGGGCTAATGATATACCCGAAATTACAAAGTTACAAAAACAACAGAGCTTTGATGATTAATGTAATAAGTATTTTTCTGTTCCAAAAGTGATCGAATATCTTGTATAGGGAACCACCGGACGCGAGCACTAACAGCTAGTGTAATTTTCATGCGACAACTTTTCTCAATTTCTTGACGTTCAAGTTTGTTGTTCAAGTAACAAACAATACACATATCAGCGATTATGAAAGATCAATGAGAAGGAAGCACTTGCAAAACGCTCAAGGGTGAACTAGTATCACTTTTTAAAGTTTATCTTTCGAATTGCCAAAAAAAATATAGAAACTTAAAGTGAAACTGACAGTGGAAATGATTATTCCCCAACAGCAGTGAGTGTCTCACACAATTTACAGCCCTCATGGTTAATTTCGAGTTGCCAATTTCAACTACCTAAGTTTATTAAACTATTATTATTTTTAATCAACGTCGTATTCCTAATCTTTGAAAGCCGAAATAGCTCTTAGCCAGACTGAAAACACCACGAACTACCAAATGTGGACACTTTGGCAATGAAGGTGTATCTGTAATTTGGCTATGCTTGCCCAATATTGTTCGCCAACTTTATTTACTATGCTTACTGACAAAGCGAACAAGATGTTACGAAAACTCCCAGGCGAGACAGGATGCCTAAAAGGTATTGTGGTATGTCGTGAAAATCTCACGACGCCATTTCAATTGGCTGGATGATACAGCACGAATTGAACCAAGCTGAGATAATGCTTATGTTATCCATTTCCTGTCGGAAAACTGATGGGGGATACTGTTGCCGAGATAGGCAGAATGCTAACCCCTAAGCAGTCAACGCTCTGGCGCCATATACTTTTAATCACCGACTAGTTATAGCACTATTTCTCTCATCTGCGTCCAGAGACGTCATTGTCCAATGAAATTAAATTGATAAGAACTGACCTTCGTCAGGCCATCAGTGGTGGATAAATGAAAACATAGGAACATGATGCAGACAAGCTTAAAAAGCTTTCAAAAGTTCCCGTGCGAAAAGTAACCACATAACCAGGTCTACAAAAGGGCGTCCTAAACTTGTCAAAACTAGACCTTCACATGACTCACATTTTGATGACTCGTGTGGATTATGTTGCAAAGAATATTTGTGTTTTGTACCTCGCGAGAATTCTTAGCCCAAATGCTATTCTCAATCGTTTTTACCTTGCGTTAAATTGCTTACTTTTTTTTCTCGTTAATCAAACTGGATTCACGTGATGTGTAAAATCCGATTTTTCTGGCTAAACCCCAAAAAATTTAGAAGTTCATTGTTTGTTTTTTTTCTTTCTTTCTTTCCATGTTTTTTAAATGTTGACTTATTCCTTTTTCTCTTTTTCTCTTAAGGAACAGAGAAAGGTAAAGACTTAGTAAGGGCAAACGGGAGGCCTTCCCATAAACTATGCGAAACGCAAAAAGCAAAAACATATTCAACTCTTTGGCGCCCATTTTCCAAAGGCGGATGACGACTCCATGGAGTCTCCGCCAATGTTAATGAGATAAAGTCAGGGCTGATGCTGCCACGTTTGGTAGTTCACCATTTAAGGACAAGCAAGGTCGACTGCTGTGAATCCAGCGCCAGTGACCGTAAAAGGAGAACAACCATGAATCGAGAAATGAAAGGAACGGGAGGGGGAATGGACTGAAAAGACGAAAGAAAAAGAAAGAAAAAAAAATGAAAAGAACAAAATTACAATAACTAACGTTTCTGCGACTGGTGGTCCAAGTTGCCCAGTAAAGTGAATTCTGCTGCAACTTTTAATTGCGAGCAAATGTCTTAGGTTTCTATGATGGAATTGATTTTTGGGCTCATCGATAAAAACAAAAGCAAGAACTACTTGTCCACATTATTTCCCTTTGCGGGATGACTGCTTGCTAGGCAGGCAGAGCGTACGCTCATTCTTTTTTCTGTCAGCTAATTCCGAGAATTGAAGTCGAAAGTGCGGTTGTCAAACTTCCACCGGATTTGTAATAACGGGTAAAACCAGGATCTGCCAAAACTATATTTGATGACGCTGGTTGAAACGAGGACATTCGAACGACACGTAACTAACCATAATAAAACGGCAGGCACGCGTCTAGACATATTTGTTTCGTCATTTCTAAACCATTTTCCATTCGAACCAATGCATGAGGTATCGTGAAAATTCTCTCGTTTCGCGACCAAGGTTTCTAATAAACATGCTAGCAAAAGATATCGTTAACAGATAAGCAACGAGGAAATTGTTTACGGGCCTTCCGCGCAATATAAGGGAAGTGTAAATTGCATCAACTACAAAGCCAGCCGTCCATAATTGAAAACAGCACATTGCAGCCATGCGTTTGACTTTAGGTAATGTTGCTGGTAAACTTTACGCGGTATAGAATAGGTTTGTTAATTATGCTACACCATGCCTTTTACGTTCGGAAACGAATTTCGTTTTTTGTTCGTTATCATACATTGCACCTCGTTATTCTTTCATCCAAGATCGAATAAACTCGAATGCATGCTATAAGATCAGAAGGTATCGTTGCAACTGACTATCCTATAGCTTTTGCCCAATTCACTGCCAAGCCCAGTTAATCCTTGTCAATATACCAATCACCGGTTGAAATTTTGGCAATGAGACACTTATCATCACGACTTCTCTTTCATCTTGAAAGATCTTGGTTTCCTCTTCGCAAAAAATACCTAGAAGAAAAACCAAGTTAGACGTTTGATGTGCAGAAGTCTTTCATGAATGTGATCATTTTGAGAATGTCAGAATACTCGTGCTGCCACAGGCAGCCAATACTGCGACTCTAGCACATATACAACTAAGGACATTGTAGCTTGCCCCTTTGTTGACGACTACAAGTGAAAACTGGCTGGCTGTCCACATATTTTTACGAATGACAAGCTGTACCGGTTGTTACTGGTTTTCATTTTATCTCTCAAGTTCACGAAGACAAAACCAGTATCAAAAAAGGAAAAAATGCCCCGCTAAAGTTTGCATTGGGTAATTCAAGCGTTGATACTGCATACTTGTTTCAATTACCCGAAAGTACGGAAGAAACACACACGATCCAGTTCCAGCTTCAAAATGGAATGTTTTACATGCAAGGAACACTGCAAAAGCTAATACCTAGTTCTTCTAACTCATTTCAAATTAATCGCTTTGAAAATAAAATATCATACTAAAGAATAAAATGGCCAACGCTCGAATACGACGCTAATATAACAACACTCTGAGTTTTTCGCTGTCTGATAACATGCAGTAAAGCGTCAGACAGAAGCATAGTAATGACGGACAAGTTGCAAATCAAAGTGGACTGAGGGCAGGAATCGATCATTTAAGTTAAGCTATACGAGGAAACGACACTAGTTACTCGAGGATCTCAAGTACGGACTTTGTGCTGCTCTTCATTCGAATCTCGGACGATTATATCCTACTAAAGAAATTACTGCGACATGACTTCGCGGCTGGGTGCTCAATTCACTATTATTTCTTTACGAGCTGATAACATCAACTCTTTGCCCGTGTAAAAAAAAATTTATTCTTAGTTCTAAAACGGACAGCAAGCCTTAGTTGCGGAACAGTTTTTTCCTACCTTATCTATATCACACCATTTACCAACAGTGGAAGACAAGCGTTTTAATTCTGGCAATACACAATTTAACTAGACACACTTACTGATGGAAAATATAGAATAATTACTTTTTCGCATAAATGCATATTAAAAATGTCGCATTCAAAAGGATACCAAAATTCGAAGCGCATAGAAATCTGAACTAGATGATTTTTTTCTCTCTTGTGTTTCGTGTTCTTGCTAAGCAACTGGCAAATCGATCAAGATTCTTTCGTCTTAGAATGTAAATGAACCAGCCACGGAGAGGTAGGAACGGCAGAGAACAAGGAATGCCACTTGGTCAGCATTCTGCTAGACGACCGTTTGAGCGAAGGCGGCGCACCCTCTGCCCTCAAGGGATGAGAAATTTGAAAAAGACGAAAAAAGATTCGAAAAAGAGCTTGCGTGGCATCGATGTTGGATCAAGCAAAACCCAGTTCTAGTTTATGGAACGCAGACCGAACCAAGTACTATCTATAAAAGGGAATATCAAAACGATGCGATGAAAGAGCAAATTGCCAACTTGAATTGCTCAAAGGAACATAGTGTCAGAGATAGCTATTTTGATTTGACATCAACAGAAATGGCCTTCGCCGTTGTCAAACTTCCTCATCTCGTAACCAGATACAAGATCCTACACTTGTTTCCATTTCGAAACAATTTATAGAAATCACGAAATTTGTAGCTCATACTTTGACCATGACCCTCTTAACGCAATGACATATGGTGGTCGTTTTCTCTTTCCTTAAAATATTACGTCAAATCGTCATAGGAGAACAGCTCAACAACAGAAACGGAACGGAGGGCAGATATCGCTTTAAAGTGCAATGCGTCTTAGCAAAGCTTCCAATAAGCTGTGGGGCAACAGTTTAGTTTTCCAAGAATCAATCCATTTTACTGCACAATGCCCCGTCAGTAAATCCAAGATAAGTGAAGGAATACACCAATATTATATGTTATTGAATGCCAAGAAACATCACCTGGCGATCTATGACTGGCCAAAGTAGCGGAAGTTGAAAGGGTAAGTAGATTAATCGAGGGGAGGGAGGGGAGATCCAACAAGGAACTTCTTATCGGTTGAAATCAAAACACATACTCTGATTATGAAGGCTATTTCACAATCACGATACGAGTGGCGAAGCAGACATGCAACTACAGAGCTTTAATCAAAATAGAATTTAGACAAATTTGGTTCGCGCTCATTTGGTAGCGACTATCCGCATCATCCAAACTATGAAAGAATTAGGAAAAAGTCAAGCAAAATACATTAAATACAAAAGGTAGTAAGATAGAGAGATACACAAAGAGGCCCCCAGACAACCGCTCAAGACTACAAGAGCCAAATTTGGCTGGACAAGGTGAAAGTCGCTGTAACCAACACTGCTGAACAACTTCGCAAAAAAAAAAAACTTCCTACAGAGAAGATCGAACATTGCCTTTTACGCAACGCAGTATTCGAGTCCTTATATGTTTGTAAATCCCTCATTCTTTCGCGAAATAAAACAAGGATCTCAAATTAATAACATCCGGTTTATGTTTTTTGGATGATAAAGACCACGTCTGCCAATTACTTATAACCTATGTGACTATACAATACACTCTTTACCGGAATTCTCCTTCTCGATGGAACTTCATTAATTATATCAGCAACATTTAAAAACATGTGTTAATTATGCCAAGCTAAAATACTACAGCTAAATTTTAAGGACAAATTCCACTAAGTTCCAGTTTCCACTAAGATAAAAATATTGTCCTGAGGAATGAAAACTGGTATACCTTGCAAATGGCTGGTTCTCCACTGTGTACAATTGATGGAGTGGTTCTCGAGCTACCAACACTTCTGCCCTAGATGGGCATAATGTCAACAATCCAGGTATAGAGCTAACCGTTAAAGATGCCACAGACTCTTCCAGTCTCATTCCTGCAACGGATTCACCATCAATTCCACTACCACCAACCATTTTATGTACTTTATTTATTTATTTATTATTGTCTATACAACTTGCTAGCGATATTGTTCCAATGCAAAGTGGAAACTGATGGAAACTGATTCGACAATTTCAGCACTGATAACTCGTTCAAATGCTCGGATTCGGTTATGTTTTGCTTAACAGTCTCACTCTTTGCTGTGGCTGTAGAAAACAAAGTATGTTTGAGCACCAAATGTCAGCGATCGAAGGTTGCGTTCGGGATCAAGTGGCCATGCTACACCAACCGTCGACACACACTGAAAACAACATGGAGTTGTCAATTGCACACTTCTTGGAATCGACTAATGCCTGTATGATAGGGGAAGGAACGAAAGGCACAAACTATTTCAGAAAACTGACAAATTTCACAAAATTCCGTCCAGACTGCAACTCGAGAGTGGTCTGCTGGTGCGCGTCGTCATTTAGTTAGCCCTGCCCAAGGAAAGCTTGTCCCCTGCGGCAAGCCGAAAAGAGGGCTGTATCGATATAAGTATCGACACAGATCGACTAAAATCGATTTAAGTTAACAAATCAGTTTTGAAGACGGACAACCTATTTCCTTTACGAGCGTTTCAGCACAGGCAAGAAACTTTCCAAAAATCATAACCCAAAACCGAAATTTCCGAAGAAGTTTTATTAACATAGGTGCGCATAGACATAGGTGTTGACAACTTAGTTATTTGTACTTTCCTGTCTAGCTTGCTAAACTTGTAGACCTGAGAATCCTTGAGAGAACTGTGTTACGTATGTATACTCGTACTTAAAGGGCACAAACGGCATCACCACACCGTTGTTCAGTTATTTACAACGCACATTAAAGGATATACGTCCACAATTTCATCCACAATTTAAGACACTGTTTAATTAATTATATAACGAAATCGGAAGTTTCATGAACAAGATGATTATTGGTGGATGAGCTTGTTTTTTGTTAACTTCTGAGAACGTAGCAAGTTGCCTTCGCATGGCCGCAGGTCTGTGATTTTACATATGGTCCTCGCGGTTCTCTTTGCCTTAAAAGGAACTCGAGTTATTCGTTGCTGACGCACTCCAAAGTCGAACTGCAAGGGGACAAGCTACTCTTGAGATAACAGCCAATCTCCGGCCTTGAAGAATCACAAAAAGTGTAACTTTCAGGTTGCAGCGTTCGGGATCTGCCGGGATCAGTGTATGACACGCATAGGCATCGTCGTAAAAGCCTAGATGCTCCATAGAAATGCCATAGCTGTTTCAGACGAATTAACGTTAGAAACGGAAAAAATACACGACTGACACGACAAACTGGACAAGTATCTGTCTGTATAGTTTCTAGCGTCATTCACGTGTCATAGTAGGCTGTGGACTAATATCGGTGCGTGATGAGAAATCCCACGCAGCTAGGTCCAATTCCTTGCGCGTGTATTAGAGGCTTTTCATCGCATCCTCGCGTCAGCTTTACACATACATAAGCCGTATCAAAGTTTCCGATTTTGTTGGAAACGTGAACTAGTGTACTTCATTTGGCCAAACAAAGCATGTTCTTTAAGTATTTTAGGTTCCAGAGTAAGTGTCCGTTATCGTCTACGATTATGTTCCGTCTAGCCAAGTTCAGGATTGCCTGCATTGTTTGAGGTAATTATAACAACAAAAACTTCTTCGCCGTTTAGTCTATTCTGAAGCTCTGCCATATTAAGCAGAGAACGTAAATACTATTGGAAATAGCATTTTAGTTTTACCAAGCATATACGTAGCTATTGTATGTACCGCGTTATCCTGATGCCATCTGGTAGGATACTGATACCTTTATAGTTTTGCAAAATTCTTACTAAGGGAACACCGTATTTGTCTGGCAATGAAAATTCAACGTTTGCGAAGATGACAATAGGGAGTACATACGGCTAAAGATACTGTGTGTACAGAGAAAGCGTTGTCTGTGCTGATACGGTACTTAAAGCACGGAATCAGTGACCGAAATGTGGAAACACCATGATGAAATTCTTGCCTAATCCAACCAGTTTTCTATTCTAGATTAAGGTGAAACGCCACACTTCAAAAATTTTATAGTTTTGAACGCTAGCTTGAGAGATTTTGAAAAACCTGATTGCTCGATTGGAATCAAAATGATTTTAGTTGGTGTATGTATTCACAGGTCGTTGATAATACTTAGTTATAAGCTAATATAAGTTTTACTGTACCGGACTACGCATTTGAGCTAAATACAATAAATTCGTACGTTATTCAACCAGCTCACTATACTCCTTCGATGTGAAGGACACACATAAAAAAAAAAATATTTTTTTTTTAATATAAGTGAATGTTAATTTTTTTTGCGTACTGCTTTTAAGCAACCATTGTCTTATTCCAGGTAATAGTGACAGTTACATTTCATAGTATCATGATGTAAGTGTGCTTTTGCTATTTTAGAGACGCCGCAATTCTCAACTAGCAGTGAAATGTCTCCATAGGCTACTAGACGGCAGGAATTTATACCAAGAGAAAGTACTTCATGCTCGTACGGCCCTTAAAGCAGAGAATCAACGACTGCAACGGGTGGAAACACAGTGATGAAACTGTTACTCAATGATAGTAGCAGTTTTCTATTTCAAACCACTACGAAAGCCGTAAGTGTTTTGTTTTACCTTCGAATACACGCCATGGTTCTTCAGCGCCTTATGGAAACGCGCTGCTATTTAAATCCGATTTGAATACTTTTGGAGCTCATGGATGTGGCTTTTCAGCGCACCCTTGTCTCTATTTTACAAACTTAACTAGCCAGATTTTCAGCCTCATACAAATTAGGCTTAGTCATACTTTTACTTTTATTTGAAAAAAAACTGGTTATTCACATCGGACATACGACAACCTACTTAATTTTTCCAAAAAACACCAAATTCTGGTTTGTCATCGTTTGCTCAACAGACTGTTGGCGGTTTAGGCAGAGCATTATACTGTCACAAATAGCCTATATGGGCCTAAATATACGGTCAAACATTATTACGTGGTGATCGAAAAATCAATGGAAATAAAATTCGGCTGTTAAATAGTCCTATGTGTATTTTTTTCTCTTCACTGAGCAATTGCGGACAGGCGGAGGCATCACACAAAAAACTGAAATGTTTTTAGGAGATTGAAATTCATGATATTCTATTCCATTATCTTGATTAATTTACGTTACAGAAGTAAAGTTAGATTGAGTTAGATATTTTTACCTCTTAATGGAATTTCGCGGGATCGGAAATTCCTGCTAAAGTTTTCAAACTAATGTTTGAACTTTGTAGGTCTAATTTTGAATCACCACCGGTGAAATATGGAATTTTTGCAGCTTTTAAATTCTATCGTGGAGTTGTTTATTCCCTCGTATTGTCGGCATTACAAAGTATCAGATTATTTAATTTTACCTAAAGGTACTTTGTAGCTTGTCTTGTTTTTTGGCGCTATCTTACACTGCATGAAAGAGGAAAGGAAGGGCAAGTCTTGTTGAAATTTTGTTTGCTCTTACAAAATTTTTGCTTTAGAAATTTCAAGTGAAAATGTCGGAGAATATGGAATATCTTAACGATTTCGTGTTAAATGTTCATGGCATTCATGAGAAAATCCTTTAACATTAAACAGCTTAGGCCTACACACACTTGCCGTTTGTAATTCGTGATCTAGAGTTGCCTCCGAATTGCGATAATCGATTTTCCTTTTGGAGCTAAAAGATTATGGAAAAATTAAGCGAAAGTCGAACGGAAAGTTTAGCAGGATTGGGATATTCTTTAGTTGATTTATAACCTTTTTCTGATGCCTGTACTTCACAGCAGGATATGGTCACTCAAAATTCTAAAGAAAATTTCAAGAGTGCAACCAGACATTAAGACGTTCAGGGTTTGTCTGTCATGACCTACAAACATGTGATAGACGCCGTAACAACAGGAGTTGTAAAGACCAAGAAATTTTCACATGATAGCAACATGGCTGGTGTTCCATATAAGGGCGCATTTTGGCGTCTACTTTTAGTTCAACTTTTTTAGTGAACTTGTATTTTTGCGTCAACTGCCCGGTAGATGGTTCAACTAGGCGACCGTTTTGGCGACAACGCCAGTGGGAGGTTCAACTGAAACAGTTGAGCTTTTTCAACGGTGGTCCAGACCACCGTTGACCTTCAACTGAACTGCAACTCCTCCCCTTTCTCAGCTGTAGCGATGAACTTCCATTTTGGCGTCAACTTTGACGAAAAGTTGAACTAAATAGGTTCAACAAATGGTTGACGCCAAAATGCGCCCTAAAATACGTATTCCGTGTCGGTGCTATCGGTTCTCCGTATTACAGTTGCCGACTGTCAACGCCATCTCTTGTTTAGGAAACCATACTCTAATTACTTGTTTTCGTTTATATTTATGCAATATAATCCTTTTTACCTTGATATTTTTTGGAATTCATAGAATATGTTTCAAAT
The DNA here is from genome assembly GCF_022539665.2 of Daphnia carinata. Lineage (NCBI taxonomy): Eukaryota > Metazoa > Arthropoda > Branchiopoda > Diplostraca > Daphniidae > Daphnia > Daphnia carinata. The sequence goes on from NC_081331.1 coordinate 8,313,074, forward strand.
AAGTATTTATGTAATTTCTTTGAAATTAGCGTAAACGGCCACTAATATCGGACCAACACCTCTCGTTCGTTTTCCGGGTCTTTTACGTTGCCAAGAAAAGAACGAAAACGGTTCAAAATCCGACTACGGTGCATCTTACCCTGTATACTAGGAACATTTGTAACACATTATATCTTTTTTTTTAAATTTTGTGCCATTAACTACCGTTTTCAAGTTTATTGCTGCGGATCGCAACGGCTACACCAAGTTTATTAAACAGAACCGAATCGTTTGATAAGTACCCACACGAGTAGTATCTGATCAATCATATTTCGGTCCGTCGGTGCAGTTTATTGGGTATCAAATAATCCTTTCTTTCAAGAGGCACACGAACTTAAAAGAATCATTTATCGGGAATACTTGATGTGAAAATAGGCAAACATTACTGAAAAAAAATTTCCATTTTTGTAAAAGAATTTTCCAAACTAAGAGCTTTAAAGGGCTGATATTTTTCTGTCGTATTTATATCTATTCGGTAGTGTACATCTACAGTGTTTCAACTTTTTTATTATGAAACAAGTAAATAATGGAACTTAAGCCAGGCAGCATGGTAGAAATATTATAGCGTGACAAAAGAACCGCGTAGGCAGACTTGCCGCGATCGCAATCAACAATTGATCGCCGATCCGATGTTTTTACAATGATCGGAGATCGGATCGGCGATCCCAAAAAACTTATCGCGATCTGATCATTTTTAGTGATTTATCTCTTCGCCATCTAGCGGTCGATTTAGTTGTGGCATGTAAGTATTTCACTACTTTTGCTATCAAACGAGAATTGACAGATACTGTTTAATACTCATTCAAATTTGTAATATACTAAATCCAGTAAGGAATGTGAATTTTCTGAAAGAATGTGAAAATCTAAAAGTATCGCGAAAAAAGATCGAAAAAATTCCATCGGCGATCCGATCATCTGCAGTTGATCGGTGCGGCAAATCTGCGCGTAGAAGAGGGTCGGAAAGAGCGTATTAGCTCGTTAACCAGGCTGGTCGCGAGGCAATATGTACTACTTAGTACATAATCGCGCCTGCAGTTTTCTTTATGGTGACAACACACACTTTCCCGTGTGTGTTGTCACCCCTAGGGCTTTGATTTGGTTGCTTTAATGGTTAAACCGTTAAAGTTAAACCAGTTAAACAAAAATGCGTGTAGCGCATGTCTTAATTTTTTCAAAGCGAATAATAGAAATTAGGTTTATATAAATATATATTTACAATATTATGATAATGTACATAAATACTACAATATAATAAATACACATATATACAGTATATTACAATTATATATATATATTTATACATACATACAATTACAATATATATATTACTATTATATATATGTACAATAGTTATATATTGAAATAAACGAATATAAGAGAAACAATTTTTTAATTATTTGTCAGCAAAATTAATTATGATATTCGCTGATTTAATATATAAATAATGTAAATATAATATAAATCGATAGCCCTTGGTAAGGGCTATCCATTTTTAGGTAATTGTAATCAATATTTTCAAATCGAAAAAATCTTAAACGTAAAATGCGTTTTTGTTGTTTTTCGATCTAAGGTTCTAATGGACGCAACCGATAAAAACAAAAAAATTGATGTTACACTTAAACTTTTTCCTTTTCTGAAAATTTTAACATAAGTTTTATAGAATTAGATAGCTCTTGATAAGAGCTATCGATTGATGCAAAATTTGTCAATTTTAACTGTTTATTTTCTTCATAAATAATTATTAAAGGATTTCATGATTTTAGAAAGGGGAGGGGGTGTGTGAAAAAGACGAAACTTTGCATTGATTGTTTGATGCTTAATCTTCGTCAAAACAGGAAACCATTATAATATTTTTGTTCCTGGTGATTCGAGGAACAAGTTATTCTAAACGTTTACTTTTAAGATGCTATATTTAACCCAAAAAATTACGTTTGAAAAAGTGGTTTTTGATAAACCATTATGGCGGCCATTTTTTACCGCACCAAGTTCAAATTTCAAAAAGTGTAAATAAGTGTAAAAAATTTTAATTATAAGTACATATTTACATTTTGTTTGTGTCTAGAAAATTTCAGCATTCCGTCTTGTATTAAAAATTAACTAAGATAATTTAAATAAATTTATTTCATGGGTTTCATTTAATTTACAATTTTAGGTGTCTTTTTCCACATTCCGCATGGAAAACCACGTTTTATAGCGACTTCCGCGTGGAAAAGCTCCAAGCAGACAATATTTAAAAAAAAAAACAAGTGACTAACGCCCTGCGCGTTTATCATTTACCCCATAAGAAAAAGTGCATCTGCAACTATGTACTACTTAGTACATATGTAGTGAGACCATGTTGTCGTTAACGGAAAAGGGTACCCGAAAGTAAAACAGCAGACGGCAGTGGAAATCAACAAGACGGATTTGGGTCGGGAGGGTTCATTGATTTGTGCATCTGCTTCGTTTAATTTTGTTGCATCAACGCCGTTATAGTTATTATTATTAGGTTGTACTTCTTATTTTGTGTGAGATGTGGCTATATTTTTCATAATTTATGGGGGCATGCTTTTTACTTAGACAATTTTTCGTTAACAGTTTCATTGTCTACAGAGGTTTGTCAAACGAAATTTTTCAAATAAAAACCATAATTTTGTTATTCATTATTTATCGGATAAATGAAGTATTATTTTAATCGTTGTTCTTGTTTGTTTCACGCCTTGTCGAGAATCCAACTTTGATTATTTTTTCTGGTGGGGTGGATTAGATCGTTTTATTGGAAGGTAAACCAGGATGCCCCGCCCATTATTGGTTTCCAGGAACTAAAAGGCTTTTTAAAAGTTATTATTTTGGCCATTTTACCAACAGTTTACAGGATAAAGCTTTTTCTTCATCTTCAAAACAGACCAAATATCGCAAACTTTAGGTCAGTATTTCCATATAAAAGTTCCCCAACAAATGAGCCGCCAAAACTCCTCTCATTGACTTCTCATGCAACTTGGTGTTTAACTCTAGGGTTCTCTCTCTCCCAAACGAGTGCTGGTTTATGCACTGTGTCCATTTTTTAAATGATAGTAAAACAAAATGTAATTTCTTGTTCCGATTGCTATCCTTTTTCAACTGAAAACCACTCTTCAACTCAATGGAGGGCTGAATCGCCTCTGTAACGACAGGTTCCACCAGAGAAAATATCATTGTTAGCTGCTGTTGAAAATTCCCACGTCCGAACCCAACAAAGGGTCCACATGGGAAGAAGATAGCACGACAAAGAAACAAGTGGGGACGGTAAACGAAAAAGAAAGGAGAATGGCCGGGGGAACATCGCAAGCGGCTGGTCACAAAACAGATAGACCGTTAAAGGGGGATGCAGGAAACTCAGGCGGAAGAAAACGAAGGACTTGAACCGCATGGCAGATAGAGGAATAGTCGGTAGCCCGGGAAATGTGATTGTAATTTGCGGATTGTTTCTACATGTATGTAGAACGGTTTCAAGCGATACAAGGCCAAATTGGGTGTTGGAAGGTAACGGGAAAAGAAGGGGATATAACCAGAGGGAAAATCCTTCGAGCACCGGGCAAGCGGTTGGAGTTATAGGAGGAGAAGGATCTCCGGCGGCCAAGGTAAAAGAAGATTAGCGGTAACATCTGGTCCAGTGTTTTAAATTATGCTTAGTCGGATATTTAAAACTGGCAACAGTGTTTTTGCTGCATGCGTATATAAGGGCCGGTTAGGCATGAGTAATACACACACAATTTTCATGCAAAGTCTGGAGTCGTCTCGTCTTCATTCCGGCAACCATATTTTTTACGCGTTTTCTTCTGCCTGGTTGTTCTGCTGCCCTTGTCCTGCCCGTCTACCTGCTGGGTTGACCGCTTGCCGTGCCCGACTCCCGTAGTGTCCGGCCACCCAGCCGCGTTTAACTTCCAATCATCGCCGTCTAACCCTTGCCCAGCTGTTCACTAGCGCATCCGGATTCCAACTTCATAAGTATATAAGTATTTCTTTTCCTCTTCTATTCTATTATTTTGTGAGCCGGTCTTATACGTACGTGTGTCCGCGATGATAAGTCCGTCCCCACAGCAATCGCCTGGAGCCCCCTAACGGTTCCAGTCATTCAGACACAACTCGCTCATCTGAATCACGCTGGTACTACGTTAATACTAGACCATCCACAGGAAACTGTTCCTGAGTCTAATGTAAATGTAAATGTAATCCCGACAGTGGATTATTCCACAGCTCCTTCCCAAACTGCAATTACTTATTCAATAACTAAAATAGGAGCAAGAACAAGTGAAATACGCTTGCCTTATTTAATAACCATTTTGTGTTGCTTTTGGAGTTTAATCGCGCTCCTGGTTACGTTCTGTAGGAATTTCGCACATCGAATCCAAAAACTTGCAAGAGGAGGTTAGCCAAACGTGAGCCAAGAAATCATCGAGCAATTCAGTAGGGAAAAATTATGAACGGACTGACGCCCCAACTGCGAGACAGACTATTTTGTCTGGACTTTGTGATGATGACACATCTTAAAGAACGCCGCAAATCAACAGGACCGACTGATAATCATCAGTTGCCAACCTTTGTGCGTTCGCCGCCGCTGACATTGCTAGGACAGTTCTTAGTAGTTATGATGAATACTCCAACTCCACGCTGTCATCACGTGATAAACCGGTAGTGGTCACCTCGTTGTCACTCCATCATCACGTGATTACTCCTAGAAAGTTACCCCTTCACGTCCAGGGTGACATTGTCTTACATCTATAAAAGACGAGACTCGCAAGTGTCTCGTCAGGGAGTTTTATACCGTTAGTTTATGTGTAACACCAGTGAAGTAGATAAATACACCTCATCGTAATAAATTCATGTATTGAGTAGTTATTCGTAGTATATGAACATTACATTTGGTGAACGTGTCCAGTTTTGAACTTTGTTCGAATTCGACCATCCCAGACTCCTGCCAAGCAGCAGACCAGCAAGCCTACCCACCTGAACATCGCAGACGACCAACAATCGTCTAGAAAATCCCTGCGACAAGGGTAAGTCACAAAAAAATTTAAACTAACGATTTAACAATAGATGTATATACACCATCCGCCCCAGTAGAAGTAAAAGAGCGTCCTAAAAGACGAAGTATACTAGACTCTAAGCGAACAACACAAAGAGTATACCCAACATTAGAAGCCGAACAAAACAGTGAGATAGCAGAAGTACGTATAGTTCCTTTCGAGCGAACCAGAAGCGCTGAAGGTAGTCCTAAAGAGAGTGACGAAGAGAAACAATTAACAAAGTACCATTGAACAGAAAACCTACCCAGCAGAAAGAAAAACAAGCTAATAGAAGAAAGAGATTTTCTCAAAACTGCATTAATAGGGATTCATCAGATGATCAATCAGTATAAATTGGAATTAGAAGCGGCTAAAGATAAGGCAACAACTAAAATAACTAAAGACTCGTCTGAAAGACAAGGATTTAGAATACAAATTAACCTCAGAAAAACTCATTGCAGCTGAAACAGAAACCCAAGGACATGAAAACAAGGTTTAGTTTTAATAGAGACAGCTACAATCCAGCAACAGGCTATAGATATCAAGCAAGCAGCTTAACCCAACAGTTAGAATAGACGCACGAAGAAAAAACTAACCTAATATCCACATTAGTAAAAAAGACCTAGGACGTCCAAATCTTAGAAACAACTATACGTTAAGTAGAAACAGAACATACATCAGTTAAAGCCAAATTAATTAAAGACAAATCTAAGCTTCAACAAGAAATAGAGAAACTAAAAGAAAGGAAAGCTCAACTCCTCGAGGAAGGAACCACTTTATGAAACAAATATAGCATAACCTAAACCGAACTAGAGAAAATACAGCAAAGTAACAGAGCTCTTGAGATGAAAAGTATAGACCAGAGAAAAAAAATTCCCACCTTACAATTGGAACATAAAAAGCTAGTTAAAAACATAACAAATAAGAACCAGGAAATATCGCATCTGAACGATACCATAAAAGTAAAGCAGGCAGAGTTAGAATTCCTTAAGCAGGAACAATTAGACCAAACAATCAAACTTGCTAAACTACAATCAGAAAATAATCAACTTAAACACAACTTGAACATAAGTCAAATTAACGAAACAGTCCTACAGCAAAATCAAACCAGACAAACAGAAGAAATATCATGTCTACAGACTACTAACCAGTCATTGGAGAACAAGTTAAGGAGACTACAGCAAAATATTGCGGTCGCCGCAAACACAAACGAACCCTAGTAGAACAAGATATCTTCACACAATCTTAAAGATAGCGATACATCTATGGCAAATACATCTTAGATATCTTACTACTATCTTTGTACTAGCTTTGTACTAGCTAAATGTCATGGGGTGGAGATATCTTGTTTATATATCTTACGAATATCCTAAAAGCCACTTTCTACATAACTGTATAGGGAACTTATCGCTCTAAAATAAATAGTAAATACAAAAAAAAGAATACATTTTTTAAAGACAGTTTATTTTTAAAATCCGAATTACAATTGGCAAAGAAACACAAGTTACAAACTGTGACAGGAAGACATTCAAGTCTTATTATTAATTAGAATCGCTGCTGTTGTCTTCCGCCGCAAGTTTCGCTTGTTCTGCCACAAAACGCCCTTTTGCATTATGAAGATACGATTTGGTTTCAGCGACGAACACTTCTTTTTCCAGATCTTTAAACTTTGAATTGGAGATGATTCTAACTAAATATAAAATATTTTTATTTAACTACTTATTTTACTCTTTACTTATATCTCTTCTCTATATAAAATGGTTACCTCTTACTAATTCCGTTATACGACAAGAGTGGATTCCTTTTTTTCCCATTCCGCCGTTTACTCTCTTATCACGTCTCCCAAGCCAATTTACATCCTTAGAGAGTGAATCTTCAAATACTGTTCTCCACGCTCTTTGTACACATAGTCGCCTTCAGAATTTTTGGAATTCTTTTTTCCTGAAAGACGGATTTTTCGGACTATCTATTCATGAATGAAAGAGGAGCTTAACATACTAAATGAAATATATAAATTATTGAAAACTTACTAGCTTCTTCAGATTTTCATCTTTTTTAAGAATTTTTTCGAATGCTTCCAATACTAAGTTTTTTAATGGAAGAGAAGCAATGCCTTCATCTATTTCCTCAATGCATTCGTTAACTGGATTAATTTTTTTATCGATCATAGACAACTTTTCATTAATCTTGGCAAGGTCAGAGAAGTATTTCTCTTTGTCGTGATTGACTTTCTTTGGAATGGGAAGAGACGATGGAGAATCCGTAGTATAATAAGACGAAGAATCTCGGGATGTAGAAGGGCCGGAACTACTTTCAGCATCTAAAAATATATGGTTAAGGATTATACGTTTAAAATGAAAATATTCTGATTAGTTACGAAGTTGCAGATGATGTGATTCATTTGGCCTATAGCTTGTTATTGCTCCAATATTTTGCTGGCTCGGAAATTCAGGGACAGTTGATGGTGTTTGATAAGAAGAATTCATTAAATGTGAATTATAGTTCCAGTACGGCTGCTGCATTCCCCAGTTGTAATGACCACCATTGTAATTAAATTGCGGATGCATATTTTCTGATATGTTAACAATAAACAAAATAAAGAAAAATATGTAAAACAGTATTGAAAAAGAGGTTGATGAAAGAAAGGTATTTTTTATGATTACCGAACTGGTGGGTTCCATATGAGTCGTCGGAATTACCTATTTAATGCACAAGAATATTTTGTAAAAAAAGGTTTCATTAAACTAGAATTAACATTACCAGACTGAATCGACTGTTGAATTTGCATATCCACAGGAGACGACGAATCTTCTGTAATTATAGAATAAGGAGAGTAAGGTAATTATAGAAGGAGTGCACTGCACATTTAATCCGAATAGTAACGGCGAACAAAAACACGATATAATAGACAAGACAACAGTAACTGAACCAAAAATTAAGAAGTAAATAATATCATTATTACCAGGTTGAAACGATTGTTGACTTGGCATATGCACAGGAGACGATGTATCTTCTATAATTATAGAATAAGTTAGGTAATTACCGCAAGAGTGACCGGCACATTTGTCCGAAAAGAAACGTGAAACAAAAATAAACGATATACTAGACGAGACCACAGTAACTGTACCAAAATAACGAAATAAGCAGCATAATTACCAGGCGCATTCAATGACAGAACTTCGGCATTGGAACGCACTATTAACGCTTCCAGACTTGACATATCGCTATGAGGTAACGAAAATTTTTCAACTTAATGAAAAATTGCGTTGCATGAATGTTATGCAACAGTGTATTAAATATTATAATTACGAGACGAATTTGACGAAAGGACCACAGCATTAGAAGACAAACGTTTATCAGAACTGGAGGAACCTCTCTTACTAGTAGAAGCAGCAGCAATGACTAAACGAAATGACAATAAGACTTGGTTTATAGGTTTGTTAAAAGTTCAAAATCAATTATCCTTTTTAGTTGACGTTGAAGCATTGCTGAAATGTTTAGAAACCAACAAGGCTCTAGGAGGTATTGGAAGCAAAGTAGTAGTGGCCATTCCTTTGACAGAGTTTGTATGGGAGGCTTTCTTAATCGTCTTTCCTTTGCTGGGTGCTGATTTTTTAGGTGGGCTGAGAGACTCTTCCTCGCTGTCTATTTCTGTTGTTGATTGTCCAGGTATATTTAGTTTTTTTCCTTTTAGGGACTCGTTTTCCTCTGCCTGAGTTTTCTTGATTAAGAATGGGCAGGCCAGTTTCAACACGGGGAAGACTTGTTCTTGCTTCTTCATACGTGTCTTTAAAAAGGAAGCAATATTGTTACATTAAACATACAAAATGAAGTAGTAACGCAAATTACCAAAAGTTCCAATTATTTGGAAATCCTCGTATCTCTGCCATGTTTCCTCATCAGGTGGAACGCCACACTACAAAATTTGGATTTGATGTGCAGCTGAATAACTATCATTCGGTAAATAGAGAATGTCTTCCTCTATCCAATTTTCTGCCACTACGTAAAGCCAGTTATCTATTATAGGTAATATTTTGGGAACTTCAACAATACAACAACAATACAAAGGTATTGAATATCTCATAATATATCTAGCAGTTAGCTGGTAGATATCTATAAAGACATATAAAATTGATATGACGTTTTGATATACAATAGATATCTTAGAGAACTAAATACATCGGGTAGACATATATATATCTTAAAGATAGGAGTAAGATATCTTGTTCTACTAGGGTAATTGGAAGTATCACAACATAACTTAGCCTTACAAAATCGGAAAACCATGTCACTAAAAAGCGAGATAACAGCACTAGGGCAAGCACTCCAGTTAGAACGACAAGCAGCCGAAAGAGCAGCTAACCTAGATACCGAACACAACCATCTTAGGGAAAACATAGAAACATTGATTAGAAACAACCAAGCACTAGGAGAACAAAGAGAACAGGAAATCGACGAAACCGATAGAAACCAAGAAACATCGAGAATGACGGCTAACGATGATATTAAAGCGCTAGCAGCAGCCATTAGTCTCAGGGACGAAACACAGAATACACCAATTTATAGTGGAAATGTAAACGACCAACCGATAGGGGTATGGTTACGAGATGCATAGGCAATAGCAACGATACACGAATGGCCGAGAGAAGTCACAAAAAAGATCCTAGCCACCCATTTAAAGGGAACAGCACTGCAGTGGCACATAGATAGACTACGGGAAGCGCCAAGAGAAACATATGCCGAATGGAGGAATGCATTGAAAGAGCACTTCAAGCACCCAGCAGATAGAGCTAATCAGAAATCGAAGTTATTATTAGTGAAGCGATCACCTAACCAACCAGTCACGCACATTATCGACAAAATCACGCAAGCGTATAACGCAATTTATAAGGAAGGGGATGAGGAGCAAGTTCAAAGTACTGAATTGACAGCCCTTAAGGATGATACTCTAATTAAAATGCTACTAGATGGACTACTTCCACCCATCAAAACTATACTATTACAAGAAATATCTCAACACCCCAATTTGGCAAAATTTCAAACAAGCAGCTCTAGAAGCAGAAGAAATTGCTTATAATACGCAGCCGCTTGAACTCAAACCATTATTCAAGCTAGAAACACAGTAACTGCCTAGAGACGTAGAAGCAGAATTTACCCAAACAAAATTGGAAATAGAAGAATTGAAAAACAATCTAACAAAATTTAATCTGGTACGACACCGAAAGCAGGAAAAGAACGGTCGTTGAATAATATCGACACCTATCGACAAAGTAGGACTTCGTCCAGATACAATACCGTAAAGTGGGAGGATAGACAACAGTCAAGGGATAACTCGTGTAATAGAGACCGTCAAAATCACTCGTACAACTGACACAGATCTTACGACAGAAACCGCTCTGAGTCACGAGATAGATCCTACAGTCGAGGAAGATATCAGAGCAGAAGATTCCAGGATAGAGATAGAAGCGACTCTCGAACAAGACGTTACAGCGAACGTCCAAGATTTAAGAGCCCCCACCCCTCAGCGGATCCCGCAAGGAAACAAAGAGTAGGAGGTAATAGCAAGGAAAACCCTATTACTTGCCATAGATGCCTCAACACCGGGCATGTAGCGAAAGACTGTCGGACCGAAAAGATTACAACCAAAAACGGAAAGAAAACACAAACATGTAGATTAATTAGAATACCTGTAGAATTTAGCAATCAGAAAGCACAATCTTTAATAGACACAGGAGCGGCAGCTAGTATAATTTCATCAGAAAGATTAGCCGTATTACCCCATAAGGCGATCATAACCGAATTAGATACCAAAACTAACCAGTCATTTGTATCGGCGTCAGGAAACATAATGTACCCATTAGGATGTTTCAAACTAAGAATCAAGCTAACACCGAATTGTAGCTTAGAACACGATTTCTTTGTGTTACCTTAGACACAGGAAGGTTGCATCTTCTTCTTGGGATTAGTTTTTTTCAAAAAATATAAAACAAAAATAGATATAGCTAATAATACACTAACGTTATTATTAAACGAAGTAGAATCCGGGATTATTCTTAGAAAAGTAGAAATTCCTAACTATAACATTAAAGAGAGTTCAACTATAACCTTTGGACTGTCGCACCTAAAAGGAACGGATAGACTAGAAATGGAACAAGTCTTAAATAATCACAAATTATTTTTCGCGTCTCAGCTAATAGAGTTAGGATGCACTAACGTACTCAAACATAGGATAATAACGACGGGAAACCCGAAATTGAGAGGAGCATATAGGATACCAGCAGCCATTAAACCAAGCAAGACAACAGATAGAGGAGATGTTAAAGTACAATATCATTCGAGAAAGTCATAGCACTTTCAGAGCATCCATAGTGATGGTAAAAAAGAAATCGGGGGAATTACGATTTTCTGTAGACTACAGGGACCTAAACGTGGTCACTGTAAAGGATCGTTACCCTCTACCAAGAATAGTTTAGTTTATTAAATAGTTTGCAAACACCATTTAAATACAAATTGAAATTCGCTTTTGTTTTAGCTCGTCACCTAATTCGTGGGTGACTTCGATGGTGGCCGAGATCTGGGTCCATTTTCGTTCATTGTAGACGACAGTAAACTAGAGATCTTTTCCTATGTTCATCTTTTAAGCCTTTCCTTGTAAGCCATCTAAGGGCGTGTGGGTAATCACCTATGTGATGTATCGAGAAATTAAATTTGTAGCGAGGTGATGATGATGAGATGTATTGCCACAATAATGAGTTGCGATATGAAAAGAGAATAAAGAAGCTCAGCCACGCCGAATTGCTGAGAGACACGTATAGCAAATCGGTTACAGTAGCTAGAAGAAAAAGGCGAGATGTCTCGCCGTCCAGAAAACAAAAACGAAACTGCCCCCGTGATAGTGGTTTTTTTTTCGGATTTTTTTCTTCCTTTTTATTTCTTCCCTCAGGGTCGAGAGGGTTGGGGGTAACAAAACGCGTTACTTAAGCTATGCGTACGCACATGCGTTCTGTTCCATTGGGAAAACCTGTGTGATTCATTGACAAGCTTGAAGGCCAAGCAGAAGGAATGTTGAAAGCCAGAGCCATCGAAAAATTATCTGTTGGCTGAAGAGGGGAAAGGATAGTACGTGTGGGGAGAGAAAAGTTGAGAGGAGTGATTTCTTGACCAAATCTAAACATCCGTAAAACAAGAATGCGAACCCGTTAGCTGGGCACAAGTCTGACGAAATTAGATGCATGCAACCCAAACTGAAATGGGAAAAAATGAATCTGAATTCATATAGGACAAAAGCAACTAGGCCAACAAAGATTTCACGTTATGCGACATATAAAAACCTAAAGAAAGTATTATAATATTCGATGATGTGATTCCACATAGCACACGCAATCAAACGGACATCCTCAGTATATTCAATTAGCACAAGGAAACATGTTACGAACATCCGTGGAATTTTCCTACCTTCGGATTGGATGTCCATTAGGTACCGACTGATTATTACATGACCGCCCGGGATAATGTCGATGGATATCCGAGTGAGCCTACATAAATTTGGTAAAGCGACCAATAGAGCTCTGTGGCTGGAACTGCACTCAGTTCTCCGGCACAACATTCGGATGCTCTCCATTAGACCATGCAACACATATTTTAACTACCATTTTTAAACAACAGGACAAAGACGATCTCAAATCACAAACAGGACTTTTTTAAAATTAAGATAAAATCAAAATTAAAGTTAACATTAAAGTTATACTAGATTACAGTATCACATTAAAAGTAGTTAGCAATAAACCAAATAATGAATGAATTTTATCAATATTTTTACTTAAGTATGATTTGTTAATTTTCAAAAAGATTTAATTATTTAAAACTAAAATCATATAATAACTAATTCATGTTTTGGATTTTGCAACGCTAAATAAGCTGCATTTTATTCACTTCCTTTTTCTAGCTTACGTTAATTTCAATGGCTTGATTAGTTTTAAGCTAATGACGCTACCTGGCAAAAGTAAAGCCAACTCAAACATATCCCTAGCTTACTATCTGCAACCTAACGAAGAGGCTGCTTGATGGGCCTAGCATTTGTACAGCACCAAAATTCAAGCTTACCGTTTTGTCCGGAGAGCACAGTAGTGTAGCTCAGTAAAAACTAGCTGAAAACATTTCTGGACTCAGATGGCCTTTACACTCCAGGCTGCTGAAGTGAAAAACGTGTTGCGAGAGGACAGCGCACAATTCCGATGAAGGTGATGTTGATAAGCTGATGTACACCATTCGGAGTTTTAAATTCTTGAAAGATCCGAAACCTGATATCGATAATTGGGAGGGATATAATTACGAAGAAGGAGAACAATACGTTTTTGTTACAGATCTCGAAAGATCGGTAATGGCTTTTAAGACCGACAGTCTTGAAAACCCCTGGTTCCCCTAACTTGTCAAGATAATGAAACTGAAGAAGAAGCGAGTTTTAATTGACTGCTGATCGCTATACACAACGACTGGCTTTCCCCTTATGCTAGAAAATTGAGAAAAGGCCATGAGAAAAGCCTCTGCGCTGAGGCTGGCCGTTACTTCTAGATGAACTGCTCGCGTTGTAAGGCACTTAAAAAGGCAGATTCATCTTTTTTCGCGTCGTCGCCCTCTTCCCCCTACTTTGACAGTCAATGGACCAAAGTAGTCGATTCCTGTATGAGCAAACGGGGACAAGAATGGCGTTATGCGATGAACCGGTAATGGAGCCATGAGTGGCATTATTGGTTGTAAGTTCCTTCGCTTGCAGGGAATACACTTGTTGAGTAGAGATTTAATTACCCTCCGCCCAGCGGTTATCCAGTGCATATTTCGAAACTCATCCAACAAGCGATCGGCCTGAATGTAATAATTTCGAACGTAAGTATCCTAAACGGCGAGATTTGTGATACGTTCCTCTGGGGGCAGAATGATTGGATGTTTTGTCACATAATCGACAGGTGCTTGACCTTTGGGTGGTCGAATTGACCACCCACTCGCATTAGTTGTTATTTGTCAACAAGCGGTCGAAACTGCTTGAGCTTTGACCGGTTTGGCAATTCTTTTCCCTCTTTTAAGAACGACAGACCTTCCGGGTATACCACTTCTTGTACACGTCAGATGCACATTGCCGGAGCTATTTCAGTTTCAGCTGGCGTCAGTTCTCCTGAAGTTACCTTTAGTTTCTGTGCTCTCGCACGACAGTTTTCGGTAAACCGTGAACACCACGCAAGCACTCGTTCAAGGCGCACTTTGTTTGAATAATATACCACACACTTGTCGATCACGTTGTCACTGAGTTCGGTTATTGTTGTATAGACGTGGAGGACTTCGGGATCTTGATTGTCATTCAGCTCGATCTGATCCCACGTTGGTCATAGTGGAGGTTCCAACAATAAGCAGACTGGTCCTTGTTGGAAGCGCTGGAGTTCTTTGAGGTTGTCGGGGTCCAATCCTCTGCTGCAGACGTCTGCTGGATTCTGGATTCCTGGTACGTGACGTCATTGTCGGCAGTCGGTGTTCATTAAGATCTTTCTAATTTTGTTGCCCACAAACCCTTCATATTTGACGTTACCTAAATGGATCCATCTCAAAACTGTCTGGGAGTTGACATGCAACACGATTTGGCTCAGATCCAGGTTCATCTCACGGCAGATTATTATGGCCAGATGTAAAGTTTCGAGCGTTCCTTGAAGCTGGAGCCGTGTGATCGAGAGTTGCTTTAGCGGTGCGACATGTGTCTTGGCCATGCTGAAGGATAAGTCTCCTCTTTCAGTGGCGTATGTCGTCACATACGCGACTGCTCCAAATCCTGGTTGACTGGCGTCGCAAAGACATGTAGCTGTTGAGCCGTGGGATGATCTCCGTTAACGAAACATCGAAGAACTGTGGTGCGTTCTAAGCCTGGCAAACTTTGACACCATCTTAGGAATCGAAATTTCAATGGCTTGGGTAGCTTTTCGTCCCAATCTAATTTGGCTCGCCATACCTCTTGCGTCAATATTTCCATGACGAACACCACCAGAGCGACGAATCCAAGCGGATCCTAACCAGTGGCTACCACACCTACAAGATTTCTCTTAGTAGGTGTGGCGTGCGACTCAATTTTCTCTTCCACTTTGAAAGTGAAAGCATCGATTTCACTGTCCCAAAGAATTCCTAGGCCGTGATCCATAGGTAATTTGTCCAGGTCTAAATCCAGCTTTGGGTTGGCTAGTTCTTATGGTTTATGAGCCATAAGAACCTTTCTTGACGACGAAGACCATTTAGTGAGGTTAAACCCCCCCAGCTGCAGCAAATCCTTTAACTGGCGTTCGATTGCCTCTTCTGCCGAATTGAATGAATCCAAATAGTTGTCGACGTAGAAACTTGTTGTTACGCTGGCTGCTACCTCTGGAAATTTCATTTTGTTGTCTTTGGCTGTTTTATTTAAGGCGAACAAGCAGGTCGACGGCTCCAAAGACATGAACTGTCATTCTGTAAGTGAGAGGTGGCGACGTACTACTGGGCGATCGGTACAAAAACCGAACGCATCTTGATCCTCCTCTGGAACTAACACTTAATGATACATTTTCTCAATGTCACTACTGATGAAAATTAGGTACTTCCGAAAGCGCAAGATTATTCCAAGTAAATTAAAAAGGTAGTTCGGTCCACGAAGAAGATTTTTATTTAAGGAGGTACCGTCGCACTCCGCCGAACAGTCGAAAACCATTCTTGTTTTTGTCGTCGAACTTGCTGAGCTTTGAACACCGTGAGGCATGTAGTCCGTCATTGGTGTTCGTCTCTTTTCTTCTTAGGTATACAAGAGACGAGCATGGCCAAGTTTTATATATTCTTGGATTACGTCATCGTACCGCTTAACATAGTTGGAGTCTCTCTTGAAGCGCCGTTAGATCTGGAAGAGGCGGCTAAGCGCCATACTGCGGTTGTCCGGTAATTCTGGGTTGTCGGTCTTCTACATCAGGCTGGCTTGATTGGTGATTCTTTATGTATTTGGTGGTCTTTTTCAGAATCTCCTCTCCCCGTCGATCTTCTGCTGACATGACTGTGGGAACTTGCACAGAGTTTTTCGCCTCCATGCTCCAAAACCGTTCGACGAGCTCGGAGAGGCTCATTTCCCCTTCTTTGATGTGATGTTAGCGAAGTAAGGACTTTTATGCTCGTATTCGTCTTGCGGGCCCATTTTTCCTCCCAGACACCAAAAACCATCCAAAAGGCGTGTTAAAATCTAACGGCCCCGTCTACCCATTGATTGGCTTACGCGATTCGCTATAGTCGTGGGCGTCTGCTACGTCGAGGCCGATTAGGACCGTCACTTGGTTGGGTTGGGCTTCCGGAAGCTTCAGACCTTGCAGATGTGGAAATGCCTTTGCTTGTAAACCCAAAAATGTTGGATTTTCCGAATCGTAGGACGTCACATTGATCTTCGTTGTTGGCCCGGATAAAACTAGTTTGCTTCTGGCCACATCACTTCGGATTAAAATCGAGTCACTCCCGCTGTCTAGAAATTCAGAGGTATCAAAGAACTTCTCTCCCTGTTATAGACGAACGGGAACAATTTTGAAAAGCATTCTTCATCGGCTGTCCTCCCCGTCTCTGATGTTCTTCGGCAGCTTGGTAACGACATGCATCATGTTGCCCAACGACTCGAATTCGTCTGCGAGTCCAGTTGTTGACAGAGCGGAGACGGCTCCATGAAGCTTGTTGGAGAATGTTTTCAGACTGGTGCTGTCGTTCGGCTGCACGGACGGAACTCGAAGGAGATTGTTGAGATGCGTCTGAACCAAAATAGTAGTATGACCATATTCTTGGCCGTGCCGATGCAAGACTACATCATATTTGCTCGGGTCATGCACACAATCAACTACCGAGTTGAGAACCTGCGTAGCCAGCAGCTCCTGCAAATGCGCTAACCGGATTCAATTGTCGCTGCTCCGGTTGTGGTACAGCATCACGAATTTGGACTTGAACATTTGGTAGCTAAACGGGTTGCCGTCGAACTTGGTGATGGTGAGCGGTGGAAGTGCTGATATCCGCAACGAATCGAAAAGTTGGCAGATGAGACTAGACTCTGATTTCGTTGCCTCCATGTTATATATTTGTTCGCCCGCTGTCCCCGCTCCTCCACATCGTTCCAAGAGGCTGACTGCCTGTGGCGGTGAGGATGAGGTGCTGCCTTGCGGCCATCCTAAGGGTTCGTGACGCTGAGACAACATCCCTTGTATCGATGTGTCCAGCCGACCTTGGGATGATATATCTCACCCTCATGGCATTCTTTAGACATTTTTGGGGCAAGTTTTTGTACAAGGCATTTCAACTTGTCGAGCTCTTTCGACTGCGATTCACAGGTTTTCTGGATGGCTTCTAGTCTCATTTCGACTTTCTTCGAGTTTCACTCATTCTCTTCCAACATTTGGCCAATCGCCGACTTGAGTCGAATATCCGTCTTCTTTTCCAAGGTTGCTGAAGATTTTTCGTTAACTTCATGGATCGACTGTAAAAGTTGCTCGATCGCATTTAACGACTCACTCTGCCGTCTTGCTTGCACAGATGACTTCTTACTGGCGTTGTCGATGTCTGACAGAAGCTCACCGTGTCGGTTTAAGACGTTTTGGGTGTTGCCAGCTTGGATTTCAACCTCTTGGATCTTTGCAGATACAGTCGAATTTTCTTTTAGACTTGCCTTTGTCACCGTCGGGTTAATAGTGACTGACGATGCACGTGACGATATAGTCGACCGCGATGCTAGATGTTGGTCCGTTTCTGACAGTACACTCTGGTGATCTGTCGCGAAATGTACTTCCCAGCGTTTGTTTTCAGGCGTTTACCTGGTAGATTGGTAACTGTCTCCACATATTTCTCGTGAAGCTCTATGGTCTGATCGAACAGTTACACGAGTTTGGTGCGCTAGATGCCCAACTGGCCTTTACTGAGACGAATGCCTTGACGATGTTGACGGATACAATCGTGGATCCTGGTCGACATTGTGGTGTGTTCTCTCTTTCGTATGTCTCGTGCTTGCGTAAGACTAGGAATTGATGAGTCGTGACTCATGTTTCCGTCATGGTGATCAGGCTCCGACTCTGCGATTTTTAAGGCCGTTACAGATTATTTCTTGGTGGGTTTTGAGATGACTCCTGTGCTTCCGCCATGGTGAACCGGCCCCGACTCAGCAATTTATAAAGCCACTGCAAAATTCTTCATTTGCGAGATTTGTCATGGTTCCATGGGCCTCAGTCATCATCGACGGATACAGTTCAAACGATTAGTCGACCAATGTGAACACAAAACGTGAAACAACATGAAGTCGATACAGTACAAAGGGATACAGTACCCGGGTTTCGGTACCATTTGTTACAGATCTTGAAAGATCGGTAATGGCTTTTAAGACCGACAGTCTTGAAAGCTTTGGTTCTCCTAACTTATCAAGATGATGAAACTAAAGAAGAAGCGAGTTTTAATTGACTGTATTAACTGAAGGAGGGCCACACTTCGGTTGCTCTTTAGCTCACACTTTCTCCAGGGGAGTCGACAACTATCTGCGTAGAGTTTTGCAGGCTATTTCAGAGGGGATCGGCGACCTACTCGAACAAGAAGAAACAAGAAGAACAAGAAAAATAGACTACCCAGACCCGTCACCACCTATGGTGACCGATAAGAGAGCCCTCTGGTTTCCCAGCGAATTTGAACCTTACCGATCAAATCGGTGACAGTTCCTGACGATTACGTCTTCGGAGAAGACAAGCAGTTCCAAGTTAAATTTAATGCACACTAAAGGAGCTATTACATGGGAAAAATTGGAATATAATGAAGTAGACAGGTATTCGTAGTTTTCTGGAAATATCGGTTGGTATAAACCCCTGTTGGTGTGGCAAATTATATTTGATTATTCATATTTAATAGATTACATTTTGTAATCGTAAACCGATAGGTAAATTCAAGGAATTGCAGAAATCGAGATATCCTCTATGTAAGCTTTTTCTAGCTTCTCTATGTAAACTTTTTTAAAGTGGAACACGTGAGGTGGACTGCGGAGCTTTGTTCAAATTCTTTCAATGGAGTATGTTAAATAGTTTATTTAGCAGACATGTAGTCTCTTGGGCGAGTTACCGAAAGTACTCCAGGGTTTCCGACTCTTGGTTGCAGGTTTCCGCCACGTGGACATCTGGTGCACAACGGTAGGGCGTCTGCCTATCGACGTTTGGACTACTGGTTCCCGACGTTTGGGCACAAAAATTTAAATGTTGCTGAACCTAATGAGCAGCACACTTTACGGCCAATGGACTCCATTCATTTTCGTTAGTTAAAAATTATAACTATACTAAATTAGTCGTTAGTTTAATAATAAAATTAATAATAATGATGTTGCGACGATCGCCCCCTTCGACAAATGCCCCCGTGGAGGAGGGGGGTGGACGATTGCCGCCCACGCTATAACAGTTGACCCCCGACTGTTGCTTCCTAACTTAAGAATAACAAATGCCTAAATCGCCTTTTATTTTTCACTGCAAATTAAGAGAATGTTTGTTTTACAGTTGTATTTAAGGAGAAACAGAGAATCAGGGTGATGTTAAAGATAGAGGACGTTGCGGATTTCGGCGAGTTCGGCTGCTATGTCTATGGTTATTGGTTATTGGTGAATCGCCATCATCTGACAGGTGATGAGGCAGTCGTCTGACGCCACTTGAGTGGCGGCGTACGGCTGAAAAGGACGCTTCCTCTGTTGAACTGGCAGTGGCAACAGGTATCGGAGTAGGGTTTACACAAGACCCAGCCAAAAATCGTCGTCTTGGATAGACCGTGGGATTTTTCTCAACGGGAGAAGAGTTAGAGACATGCCTATCACCATCTTGCTGGAAAAATAATCCGGTATTATTTATTTTGTTAGGATAAAAACATATTGTTCTATATTTAAGTTAGGCTCCGTGAGATTCCTAATTAATTACAGAAATTCCCGTAGGCTTATTTCCCCTTCAATGAAGCGATGTCCATTTTTCTCAACCATTGCGTCCTTTTTCCGCTGACGCATTGGTTTTGGCCTAGTGGGACGCCTGTCTGCTAATTCGTCCTCATAGTCACGAAATTTCGCATTTTCGGCTTCTTTGAGAAAAGTGAATAATAAAGAGAAAATAAATAATAAAGTAAAGTATTATTAAAATTGTAAGGTTAGGTAACTACTCTTTACTTACACAGGAAATCCCAAGCGATAGGATGCGAACCTCCCATGCATTTGTTTAACCATGAGTGCCATGATTCGACCAAATTATTGGTGCGATGTTTCAACCCGAAAACGCTGAAGACTTTCGGAGAGACCACACCGATCCAGTACAAGAGGAAAAAGGCGTTCAGTTTTTTAATTCCTTCTTGGATTGCTGTAGTTTCCCGCCGAAGGTCATTTGTATAGTGCTTTGGAATATCCTACAAAAAGTTTCACTCTTTACTTGGTTTATGTATGAATAGAAATTACGGGAACTTACTTCGAATCCTGCCAAAATCCTATTTGCTAGTAAAAGAGCGAGAGCGATGATTTCCTTTACGTATTTCCCGATTGTTGGACGGTTAGAGTACGCATTTTGAAGGCCATGTTTCTGCACCCTTCTCCATACAGCCTAAAAATTCAAATTAGGTTAAACACATAAAAAGCAGCTAGTAAATCAATACCTGCGAATAGTGAAAGAAACAGCCGACAGCTTCGCTTCCATGAAAAGCTGCAGTCAGGGACTCCCGGTTTGCGTACATGACCAGAAACCAGCCTATGAAACGATCGGGATGTCATTGGTCAAAAACGTCAATAATCATTTCGATTACCGCGTCCTAAAGGGCTCGTGTTTTCATGATAATTAAAATATATTTGAAAAGACAAACCTAACAAAATTTTTATCAAAAACCGTAAGGTTGTTTTGTGTAGTGGTTTACATTGATTACCAGGTTGAACTTGACGATGTGCAACGTAAACAACTGTTTGAAGAGTTCCGGCACGGTACGAAACCTAGCATCCGCCTGAATTTCATTGGCCTCCCTACGCTGTGGTAATAGTTTCGGTGATAGGAAAACTAGCGCTTCTTCGCCTCCAGAGACTTTCGCGTGACCTCGATAAAACTGGCCTCCTTCAAATGCATCACTAAGAAATAATGAAAAAAGAAATAATGAATTAAAACGCAGCATCCGTTAAAAAAAATACAATATAAATGAATTACCAGTATTCAGGATATTGTTGTGTTAAGTCGGCAACTTCCTGAACCGTCTAAGGGATTGGTAGTTCCTGTCTGCGCTTGGCCCGCTGCATCCTACGTTGCATCGCATCGCAATATCCGATAGGAACGCCTTGATGCCTAAAATAACAAATCTTTAAATATTTTACGAACCTTTAACATACAGTGGCTAGATACTTACTCACGATGAACGGCATCGAAAACCACTTTAGGACGTTTACGATCAAGTCCCACTGCGTCAACGCATGCGTTGACTACGGCAAGTAATTCCTGTTCTTCTGCTTCTGGGTGATGATTGTGGTGGTTATCTCCCTGCCTGAAAAACAATTCTGATTCCATATCAGATTTAATCCGGGCTTTGCAACTATCGGTTGCTTTTTTATGGTTTTTGCAGTAGTAAATGATGGAATACGCTCTGCAAAAATAGATAGAAATAAAATATATTTAACTTTTTAGTTGTTTGATTATTTCAAATAAAATTCGTCTTATGTCCTCATCTGCAAGTGGTAAACGAAGCCCTTTTTGGAATTGTATTGAGTTCCGTTATATTTCATCCCTTTAACTGGTTCGACAGTAGGATAATCGTCTTCTTCAAAAAGCATTTTGGTTTGACGCTCGAGAAAGAAATGAGAAGATGCGCTAGGCGTGTAAAAGAAGACTAAATTGCATTTCTATCTTTCTAGTTAGTATATATACTTTTTATACGTTACCTCTTTTCCCGCCAATCGGAAAAAATCAAACGAAAATAAGGCGGAAACATGCCTCTGGAGAACGATCACATTCGTTTTGCTTGTCTGTTTCCTTTGCCGACATTTTTTCCTGTAAACTAGACCGTCCATGACCGTGGCCTTCCTACGTGTCGACTGTTCATCGGGCGATTGTAAAATTAATACAACTTCAAAGTAAAGGACTCCATTATTTCGAAAATTGTAGTTAACTAGGAAATGAAATTTGTAAGCGATTTCTAGGTTACAGGAAAAACCTGTGGAAACAAATAAATAAACAGATCTTTACCTGAAACTTCAATAGCAAAAATAATGCTATGCAAAAACCGGAAACTAGCATAGCATTTGCATCGAGCAGCTTATATGAAAGGGGGCTATTCTTCACTGAGGAGAGGGGGCATATATTATTCTTGAGTTAGGGAGCAACAGTCAGGGAGGGCAACTGTTATGGCTTGAGGGGTAATCGTCCACCCCCACACGGAGGCATTTGTAGAAGGGGGAAACGTCCACACGCCATAATAATTAATAATAATTAATGCAGGTGACATTTTAAACTCACGTAATTATAATTTTACTTTTCTTTTACAATAACAATATCTAAGCTTATTACCCGATAAGCCCAAGCAAAAATGTCTGTACAATCATTAGAGTAAATTACAAATACCTTCATTCGGTAAAAACCAAAAAAAAGAGTCTAAACGTAGCTAGTATGGGATTCCACTTGCCGCATAGTATGGGGCTTCCTTGGTTCTACAACATTTTATTGTCGCGTCCAAACTTCGGAAGCAAATCGTCCAAATGTCCAGGCAGATGTCCTACTGTCGTGAAGAGCTCGTCCAAGTGTCGAGGGAGAAAAATTCAAGTGTAGGAAAATCTAAAATCTTTTTTTCAACTAGCCCAGAAAAACTTTGTACCGGGTGATGAAAGCAAATAGTGTTCATAGTATGGTGTTCTAGAAAATGAGAGCGGACCCTAACTGGGCACACCAGATATGGCAACCACGAAACTGGAAAGGGTGTTAATGAAATGAAATTTCAACAGAATGATGCTTAATGTAGAATCCCATTCCTCACTTAGGCATAAATTTCCCACAATTTAATTTAACTACTTGTGTGGTTATCGCAAAAATAAAAAAAGGTTCTTTTTTTTAACTTCAATTTTTTCATATTACTTGAAAACCAGTTAATTTAAAGCAATTGTTGAAATAACAAATAAAATTAGTTCTTCTCTTCTGATTACCCATTTTAACTATATTTCCAATGTATTAGTTTGAGAAGCATGAGGGATACAAAAAATGACATTCCATTGGGAGATATTGGACATTGTTTTGAGCGAGTTATGTCGGACGCAAACGACATTTTGTGGCAGGGCCTAGATGTCAATTATCAATCAATATTTGATATTTATCAAGCCACTCCTATTCTCCCTTAGTTCCAGCTATTTTGTCACTTCACCTCCTGTTCAATCACTACCAGATTTCGATAACACAGAATTTAGTTGATTATTTTTTCATGGATACATAAATAGTTGTATGAATACATAACGTAATACAAGGCAAGGCATGTTTCTTCAATACCCCAAGTTTAATAGACCAGGTCTACCGGGGCACAACGACTATCCATTTTATTAACCCCTTAATTTTTTCCCCTTCTATATTTTCAGTTTTTTTTAATTTTATTTATTTTTTCACGTTAGATTGAAAACACCTGTTGACCATAGACTTAAGTGCACTTTATAATCTTTTACATTTCCCTCTGCTAAACCTTCTTTACTATAGGAAACATAGACAAAAAGCGTTCTTTGTCCAATTCTGGTACGCTCTCCCCCATGGAGTGTTTGTATTGATAAGAATAATAAGGCTTAGAACGAGTCGTTAGGCGACATCGATTTGGATAAGATAGTCTATTAGATGATGGTTCGTCTCAATCTGAAGTGCTAATGAAAATTTTGCGATCAAAAAATGTTCGCGATCCCGATCTCGATAAAAAATTGGAGATTCGAATTATTACCAGGAGGAGGCGCTGAACTAAAACACAATTCCAGAGAACTATGAGTCATGCGCTCACCCCTCCAAATACCAAGAATTTATTGTATAGCTAAGAAACGTTGTAATAAGGACGCGCTAGTATAAAAGCTGACCGTTTTTAAGATTATGTATGTCAGTCTTCTTCAAGTCATCCAGATCATCGGAACTAAAGTCTCATCTGTAGTTTTCTATGGTAAATAAAGGACCTTCTCCTGTATTTCTTTTTGTTCTTTTTATTTTGAACCGAGTTGATTTTTATCAACCCACGGTTCGCCAAAGCCTCAATAAATTGAAGACGCTACCCGTTGCCGACATCACAGTGAAGCATTGCCACCCAGCTTCACAAAAATTGATCGCTCATCTGATCTTTCTCAAAAGATCCGATGGGCGATCCCAAAAAATTGATCGCGATCCAATCGTTTTTACAGATCAAACTTTTCGCCTTCTAGCTGAAGATTTTGCAGACGCGTGGTTCGCTTTCACTTCTATTTCTGTTGAGTGCCAATTGACGGAAGTATTCAGCATTAACCCTCATTGGCCGTCAGTAACTGTCACTGTCACAGCCAGTTGTCACTTGTCAGTGGATTTTTATAGTACTTTTAACACCTAACTCCAAATGGAAAAGATTTTATGTAATGGTAAAGCATATGTGGTGATTTTCTAAATTATGTTGTGATGTCTAGACTGCAAAGATTTTAGAAATTATTTTCCTTTTATTAGCATTTTTGCATAGGATTCCTGTCACCTACGGTGCTGCCCTCGCGGGCAGGGCTGTAGGGGGCACGGGCCTACACATTTAGTGACCCCCTTTTTTTTTCTTTCTTTTTTCCTTTTTGTGGGTGGGGAGGGTCAAGTACACCCCCAGACAAGTTGTCTAAAGTTTTCGTCTCGAAATTGGTCCGTTTCCCCTTTGTTGTGTGTCAGTCTTTCATTTTTCTTCCGCAAATCAAGCCACCTTTTTGTTTTTCTCCCTCATCAACCCAGAAATAAAGCGTTTCCTTTCTCTCGTCATCTTTCCTTCATTCATCCACAACCATCATCATTCTCATTTTCTCTCTCTGTTGCACTTTATGCACGAGAGTCTGCAACAAATGGTGCCGAAACCCGGGATTTGACGAACACGTGCATTTCCCGTCCTCGTCTGTAAAACCTTCGCTTGATTTTTGAAATTGTCGGGTATTTTCCCCTGTAAAAACTTTGGCAGACGTCTACGCCAGCTTGAAGGCACCCCCCTGTCTACCACGCGTTTGCCATCTGACTTGAAGATCGGTGTATCTACGTGAATCATCGACATCCCTTAACGTATGACTCTATCAGCCTATAATAACGTTTCTACGTCATGAGTGAAGCCGTACCCAAAGCCAAAAATAAGGACATTGTCGGCCATAACCCAATGGTAGACGCATCGAAACCTGAACGCCAGAAGTGAAAGGCCACTACTTCCCGAAAACGATCTCAAGAAGAAACGTGGGAACAGAAAGGCGACCCACACGAAGTTAGCGACACAACTCAGAAAGGCAGTGGAAGACCACAAGATGGGAGCCATCAGATTGAAGAAGTTTCAAGTAACAGCATGGCGTGACGAATTGATTCGTATATACGACGAAGTCAAAGAAATCGACAACAAGTATACAGAAAGTATATCCGGCATAACTGATCAGCAACGTCAAGCATGTGACAAGTGGGAAGTAGACTTCGAAACGGATCACGTCGAAATTATCAAATTTGCAAGCCGCTACGCCACTTCCTCGAATCAATCCGTCAGCTCGATCGGGACATCAGTTTCGGACATCACCTGCAGTACCACGTTATCCGAAAAGAGGCATACCAACGTTAAACCCCCCCCCCAGCCTTACCCAACAATCAAGCCATGGGGAGTTGGAGACTGAAGCTCAGATGTTAAAGCTGGAGTGGAAGTTGGAAACGGCAAGGGCTCAGATGGAGGCAAATACAACTTCCATCACAGAAACCCTCAATAAGGCGTTAAGGAGCATGAGTGAACAGTTAAGTAAACCCATTGAAAGCTCAAGAGTCACGTCCAAAGACATAGCGACCAACAACACGCTAGTCCGGGAAGCACAGCAAACGTTGGACGGGTTAGATCAGAAAATTGACACAGTTAAACGCCAAATTCGAGGACCTACGCACGGAAGTAGACGTGATGAAAGTTCAACCACGAACGATACAAGATCAACGACCTCCCGAGCGATCACAAGTCTTACCAACTCGTCAAGACGTTTCCACCCTGTCACCCCTCCGAACGATGGAAGATGCAGTCCGACATCGTAGAAGACTGGTCACCGCCGATGCTTCTCTACGAGACCCGCGGCGAGGGGCGATGGCCACGATGACGTCCAGTTGCGACCCTACGGATCACGATGAAGATGAGCGCTCTGAACGTTCACATACCCACAGTCAAGCCAATCGTCCTCACAGCAGTTGTTGCAGCCGTGTACAACCTCCAACTAAGATCCAGCCGTTCCACGGTAACCCGAAGAATTACGCTCGATTCAAGGCCAAATTCCAGGCCTTGTATGAAGAGTATGAAGATTCTCCGGTACTTCTTTTTATGTTGGAGGAGCTGCTAGCCGAAGAGGTACGAAATAAAATCAGTGAATGTCTGACCGATGGAACAATGTACTCTGTGGTGTGGGAACGTTTGGACGCGGTCTACGGTCGAACTGAGATTATGGATCGACGACCATCTACAGATCTCGCCACTGAAGAGCCTAGATGCTGCCAGCCTCAAGACTTTCGCAAACCGTCTTCACGGAGCAGTAGCCACGCTCTCAAAATCGAAGTACACCCATGAGCTCTACAGCCGTACCACCTTGATGGCCCTTAAAGAAAATTGACACTTTACCTCAAGGATAAGTGGGACGAAAAACGGAAAAAGGCAGGCGTGGAACTGAATGTTCTAGACTTAGACGACTGGGTAACGTTGAAATCTATGAGCAAACAACATGGAAAAAATGTGTTCGAGTCTTTACCCACGTCGACATCCAAAGGTATAAAATTCGACGAAAGGAAGACAAGAGATCTAGCATCCCATACACGTCGACCATTGGACACCTAGCGACGATGGAAGGTTCGAAAGTATCGGCGTCATCATCTTCAGCAACTATGCCTCCAAGGAGCCGATCAACATCGGTGCCTTGTATGTAACGGCAGGGCCCACAATCTCTCAACCTGTACCGCTTTCATGTCTCTCACGCCCACGAAGAGGGCTGAGAAGGTATTCAATCCGGAAGATGTTTGTTATGTCTTACGGGAAAACACGAACGCAAGGAATGTCCCAGGGATATCAGCTGTACTATTGCTGGCTGTACTGGAACCCGACACCACACCTTGCTTCATGGATCCGAATTCATCCCATTGAGGAGGCTGGCGGATCAATCTGCCCCATCACCGTCACCATCGACAGCATTCCTTGGGACTTTGACCCATCTGGAAACAGAAAAACGACGTGTACATTTCAAAATTGTACCGGTTCCGGTGTGGGAGCTGGAGAGACATGGGTCGACACTTTCGGTTTTCTGGATACCGGAAGCGACACCACGCTGATTAGGAGCGACGTAGTAAAGAAGTTGGATTTCTTTGGGCCGTCTAAACGCATCAACGTTGTATCGTATGACAGAGCCACGTCTAAAGTTGCGACTTACGTAGTAAACTTCGCCCTAACATCTCGTGATGGTAAAAGCCAGTTTGAAGAGACGCACGCTTACGCCGTAGACAATTTGAAGGTGACGCTAAATACGGCGATCGACCCTCGACAGTTGGAGTCATGGACACACCTACGTGGTATTGAAGTCCCGACCGTTCAACAGGAGGACGTGACAGTGCTGATAGGAATCGACGTCGCAGAGGCCCACGATCATGTAGCTTCCATCAAGCCGCCGACTGGAACTGGGCCCATCGCCTTCAAGACGTCGTTTGGCTGGTGTTTGGGTGGACAAACGGGCCCACCACAAGACGGACGCACGTTCATCGCTCATCTGGCCGCCGAGGAACGCCCCGAAGACCTAAACGAGCTGGTGAAGAAGTTCTGGCAACTTGAGGCCAACGAATTAGAAATAGAACTGCCCGTTCTATCTGAGGAAGATCTAAGTGGAAAACGTATCCTTGAATCATCCGTAAAATGTATTGGTAACCGGTATCAAGTCGGCTTAATGTGGAAAGCCGACGACGTATCTCCCGAACAATCGGGCGTCTGCATTGAAGAGGCTCTACGCCCTCCAACGACGTTTTCATCGAGGCGCGGAGTTTGCCCAAACGTACGATGCAGTGGTCAAGGAGTACATCGGTTTGAAACATGCCCGACTCCTCGCGACTCAAGAAGCCCGGACGGAGACGAACAAGACATGGTATCTACCACACCACGGGGTTGTGAGCGCATCCAGCTCATCAACCAAGGTTCGTGTTGTATTCGATGGAGCTGCTGAGTTCGGTGGCACATCGATAAGCCAAAACCTGCTTCGGGGACCTAACCTACTCGTTAGCTTGCTCAGTGTGTTCATCCGCTTCCGCCGCAACCTCGTACCAGTCGGTGCAGACATCGAGAAAATGTTTCACCAGGTGAAATTCCGAAGAAGACCATGCAGCGTTCCGATTTTTCTACCGGACGCCCAGCTATACTTCAGCCCCGTAAACGTACCAGATTCACCTTTTTGGAGCGATATCATCTCCGACGAGCTGCATTTTCACCCTCAACAGGACGACCGATGACCACCGCAACCAGTTTCGAGACGTAGCTGATAGTGTTTGACGGAATTTCTACGTCGACATTTACCTCGACTCCTTCGACTCTGAAGACGAGGCCATCAAACGGTTCCGCCAAATGAAATCCCTTCTTCAGCTAGGCGGGTTCAACTTGATCAAATTGACGTCATCATCGAGAATGGTGATAGCACCGTTACGAATATTCGGCCTCACTTCACCAACCCTTTATCTGGACATGGAGAAACTCCCCGTCGAAAGAACGCTTGGAGTAATGTGCGACAGTGAGAGAGATATGCTGACGTTCAAGATTCGGAAGCCATCGAACAACGAGACCCTCACTAAGCGAGACTTCCTAAGCATCCTCTCTAGTGTCTACGACCCGCTGGGACTTGTCGCACCTGTTGTCTTCATAATGAAGTCTTTTCTCCAAGACATTTGGACAAAGGAAGAACGGATTGGTTAGGACGATGTTTTACCCGAAACCGTTGAGTCAACGTTCTTATTGCTGGTATGATCCTCTTGAAAATTTGAAGTTTCTTTCGGTTCCGAGATGCTTCCGTTTCAAACGAGGACGTTGGACTCAACAGCACCTCCACGTCTTCACGGATGCAAGCTCCGAAGGGTACGGAGCAGTAGCCTATTTCCGCACTGTATTCGAAGATCAGTCTATCAACGTGTCTTTCGTTATGTCAAAAATACACGTTACGCCGGTGAAAGGGATCACTATCCCACGTTTAGAGCTACAAGCTGCAGTAGAAGGTCTTAACTTCGCCCTCACGATTTGTCGTGAACTGGATATCGACCAGTGACTTGTGACTTTAGACAGGGACTCACAATCGGTGCTGCGGTGGATCCATTCCAACACCTGCCCATTTGAAGTCTTCGTCAACAACCGCATCGGAAAAATACTTCGGAACTCGGGTCGTCGAGAATGGCGCCATGTTGCGGGAGAATCAAACCCAGCGGACAACTGCAGTAGGGGTATTGACCCAAAGGATGTCAACGAGTTGGTCAACTTTCACAGAGAACCTCCGTTCCTGAACCTAGACCCTTCAGAATGGTACATTTGGGACGAAATTACGGAGCCAGAAGAACGGCATGTAAACGTGGTTCGTGTCTTGGCAGTCAAAACGGAAGATGAAAACCACTTCATCGATCGATGTGTCGTACGTTTTTCCAGCCTGCTGAAAATGCAACGAGTGATGTCCTGGAGTCTAAGATTTGCCAACAATGTTAGAGCAAAACTACGTGAAGAAAAACCCGTGGTTGGAGACTTAACGGTAGAAGAAATGGTAACGTCGTTGACAATATGCATCATACGCGCGCAGGAATTGGCCTTTGCTGAAGAATTCTACGCCCTTCGCAAGAATCTGGAATTGCCACTCAGATCAAAGCTTCGCACCTTCAAGCCTTTCTTGGATGACGTTGGACAGTTGCGAATAGGCGGACGTATACTTCATGCGCCAATAGACTACGCAGCTAAGCACCGCATACTCCTACCAGCGACTCAATCTTTAACAAGAAGGATAATCTGGGATTATCACGTTAGACACATGCACGTCAAGACAGAGAGATTGCTGACTGACCTCTGTTCCCGCTATTGGATACTTTCTGGACGCAAGGTGGTAAAATCCGTAATCAACAATTGCTGGCATTGTAAGTGCACGTCGTCGAAGCCTAGCCCTCCGCTGATGTCTTCACTACCAATCCATCGTTTAACACCCCATCTGCCCGCGTTCACGTACACAGGGATCGATTACTTTGGACCCTTGGCTGTACGATTTGGTAGAAGAGGTAGACGGCATGAGAAACGCTGGGTTAGTCTATTCACGTGCTTGACGACACGGGCAGTTCACCTGGAAGTAGCCAACGGGCTCAGTATGGAGGAGTTTCTACTCTGTTTCTCTCGTTTTGGAGCCTACGCGGAAAACCGAAGGTTGTGAACAGTGACAATGGAACAAACTTTGTTGCCGCAGAGCAGGAGTTGTGACAAGCCTTGGAAGAACTCGCCCGTAACCACGAAGAACTTCAGACTGTAATGGCTTGTCAACAAATAGAGTTGCACTTCTCTCCACCCCATGGGCCCCACTTCGGTGGTGTGTGGGAAAGGATCGTACAATCCTGCAAGCGGGCAATGAAAACCAGCATAGGTAATTGCCTAGTCATGGACGAAGTGTTACGTATTATCGTTGTTGAAGTGGCAGCTCTGTTAACGCCCGGCCGTTAACGCACTTGAGCATGGATCCGGAAGATCCGGACCCTTTAACGCTTACCATTTCTTATACGGTGGGGATCGGCCGTACTTGCCCTTCCAGCTGGCCGACGTGGAAAACATGAACGTCACTACCAAGCAGCTTCTGCAAAACCAAGCCATCCTCCAGCACTTTTGGAATAGATGGCTACGTGAATACGTTCCACACTTAGCAGAAAGAAGAAAATGGCAAGAAAGTAGGCCTAACATCACCGTTTGGGTATCTGGTGCTTGTAATCGAACCGAATACCTTGCGTGGCCGATGTGGCCGATGGGTAAAGTGCTTGAAGTTATTCCCAGTACTACGGATAATGTTGTTCGAGTAGTAAAAGTGAAGCTCAGCAACCATCCAAGACCATGTATTCGACTGGTGGCCAAATTATGTATCATGGTTGCGGCAAAAGAACAAGATGTTTACGCAAAAGAAGAAAAAACGGAATCTTCAACAGCGTAAACGGTCGACTTTAATACTGTAAAAATGTAAATACGGCTTGTAATGGAGCTACAGTCAAAGTCTCCCCTCGCAAACTCAAAATTGTAAATGTAACAAACAAAATCATGTAATGGCAACACACAAATGTAAACAACATAGGAAAATCGCAACTCAAACCCTAGTGGAGGATTCACTAAGTTCAACGCTACCTATATTCAAGTTCAAATATGGAGGCAAAGGGCAGAAGTCAAGTCGCCTGCTGTTTCGTAGTACCAAAGAACTGAAAACTGCTTAGCCTACCCTGCTAGCAGATGGCATTCAGTCGACCTAACTTCATCTAGTGAAACGTGCTCCCTGTGAACTCCTAAAGCCAACGTAATTGCCATGACCAAGTATCCACCTCCATCAGTCGCATCCGTGAAGGAAAAACTTGAAGTGAGTAGGGAACAGGAGCAAGAATGTGTGGCCAACCTCAAAGAAACAATGGAAGACATTTTAAACGCTAAAAAGGAACTCGTTGACAAGGTTTCCTTGTGTCAAAATGCAATCCTTCGTCTCGACAAGGAATACAACCAGATGCAACAAGACCTTGTAAACATGTACGTGCACGTCAAGACCGAGCGAGAGACCCTGATAAGTGGGGTACATCGGGTCTCTCCTCTACAAGGATCGAGAAAAGGCGGCTGAGGCTCCGGTACCCACGCCGGTCGCCACACCAGAGTCCCACGTTCATCATTCCGCTGCACACCCCAAACATCATATGTTTCCTAAAGTCCCACGTCTCGAGAGCAACGCCGTGCAAAAAGAAGGTTTTGGAATGTGAGGAGTTTATGCTCCTCACCAACCAAGATCGATTGTAGCTTCTCTTTGCTCAGCGGAGGTGCTTCGGGTGTTTTATCCCGACCGCCGTCACCGGACACACCAGGATTTCTGGTTGCCCTCACCCCAGACGTTGTACGCTTTGCAACACGCAGGACCATCACCAGGTTCCATGTGGCGTACAAGGATCTTCCAAGCCATTGAAGTTCGTCGATGTTCATCGCTTCCACGTTTGAAGTTTACTTTTGTTACCATTGCACCTGTTGTAACGGTGGGTCCCGCTGTCACCCGCGGTGCTGCCCTCGCGGGCAGGGCAGTAGGGGGCAGGGGCCTAAAAATTTAGTGGCCCCCTTTTTTTTGGTGGTTTCTTTTTCCCTTTTTGTGGGTGGGGAGGGTCAGTATTAGTCAAGTACACCCCAGACAAGTTGTCTAAAGTTTTCATCTCGAAATTGGTCCGTTGCCCCTTTGTTGTGTGTCAGTCTGTCTTTTTTCTCCGCAAATCAAGCCACCTTTTTGTTTTCTCCCTCGTCAACCCAGAAATAAAGCGTTTCTTTTCTCACGTCATCTTTTCTTCATTCATCCACAACCATCATCATTCTCATTTTCTCTCTCTGTTACACTCCATGCACGACAGTCTGCAACAATTCCAAACCTATGGTTTTACTGTCCTATATCTTCAATTGAATGTTATTAATAGGCCGTGAAAAGGGACTAAAACAGCTTATAATATATATCATATGAGGTATTACTCATAACTAATGATTTTTTAAGATAAACTTACTGTAACTATCTTGGTTACTGTAGGTTTTGCTCTTATCAATACTGTGTTACTTAGCGATTGTTCCTTTTGTCGAACAAATGACATAACAGTATGTGGTCTGGCGACCGTATTTTGTTCATAAATATATGTCACCTATATCGATTACTAAGATAGAGGGCCACACTACGCGCATCGCAATTAGGTTACTGTTTAACCTAATTTTGAGTTGACGTAGTAACTTAACTAAACTTGTAGTGCCTATTACGCGTGTGTGTTCTGCCCGAAAGGTAATATTGTATTATAATTTACTCCCTTGAATCTATTCTTATCATTTGTGCTATTACGCGTGTGTGTTCTGCCCGATAGACACACAAAGAATCACAGCAATACAAGGATTGCAAAGAAACCTTTCTCAGAAATCAGCGTGAGAACAACTGGTCCTTCGAACCGGAGAGAAGTTTAAGAAAATCAATTCAAGATAACGACACCCACATTGCATAATGGCAACAAGTATTCCAACCTACGACGTGGCTAATCCCTTGACACCTGAGGTGTTAGCTAAGTTGGAGGGTGACAGGACAGTCACTCGCAGAAGAATTACAACTATCTGCCGAGAAGTCGAAAGCATTATAGATGCAAACGGCTCTATTGGGAGCCTGAAGGTAATGCTGACGAAGATTAGAACTTTGCTGTCAACACATGAGCAACTGAGTGAAATACTCATTGCACATAGTACATCAGAGGACGACACAGATAAACAGTTTCAAGCCCAGCTAAAGTATTTACGCAAGGTAGCAGACGTTGCTGACGCAATCAAAGCTTACAGAGTGTCACAGAACGACGTCACCTCATCAACAGCATCATCGGCTGCAAGCGTCAAAAGCTCTCGTTCAAGCCAAAGGGGCCCACTATCAGAAACTGAGAAGAAATTGAAAGAGTTGGATGAAGAGAAAAGGAGGAAGAAGTTGGAATTTGAACAGGCAAATGAAAGGGCCAAGCAGGCCAAACAAGAGCTGGATCGTGTGGAAATGGAGCTAGAAAACCTGGATGTGGACGAATGGAAGTTGAGGCATCCAGGCTCCCCAGTAGAAGATGGCGCTGGAGGGCGAACAAAGGTAGAAGATTGGTTTCGAACGTTATCACCTAGCCAACCCGCAGAAAGCCAAGCACCAGATGGCTGGATTGAAGATTATTTGGCAGATAGGGTTGAAGTCTCTACACAGCGGTCGACCAAGTTTAAATCTGCAGATCTAGAATTCTACGGTGGGGACCCAATTGACTGGTTCTGCTGGATTGATTTATTCAAAGTATTAGTGCATGAAACCCCAAAGTCCCCTGGGGAGAAATTGGCGATTCTGAAAGGACACCTGACGGGAGAATGCCAAATGACAGTCAAGACGTTGGGTGGTGGAGAGCCGGCCTACAAAGAGGCCCTGAAGAGATTGAAGCAATCATTTGGAAGACGAGATGTGTTAAGGGTGGCACATTTACAAGCTTTGGAGCGCCTGGAAAGAGGAAATAATGCAACGGCATTCCAACGATTTGCTGATCGAGTGCGAGCCCATCTATTCGACTTGAGTAGGATAGGCGAGACTGCGCAGCCAGACATCATTGAAAAGATCTGCCGGAAGTTGGCCCAGCCCGACCGACTTGCGTGGAATGATAAGAAGCCGTATGGGGCCAGCGAAACGAGGTCATTAGAAGAATTTGCTGATTGGCTATGCCAGCGAGCTGCGGCATACCAAAACGCCTACGAGATCGTCGCCGAATCAAGCGCAGAATCCGGAAAGAAGAATAGAACCCAGGGTCGATCGCACCAAACGTCGATTCAGATTCAGAAAGAAGGTAAACCAGGTGGAGACTCGCCTATTAAGAGAACTCCTTTTTGTTATCAGTGCAAAGGACAACATCGATTGACTGACTGCCCAGCGTTTCAGAAGCTGGCGGTTGGAGAAAGATTCACGTTTGTCCAAACCCACCGATTGTGTTTCAACTGTTTAGGCGCCAATCATTCGGTGAGATTCTGCAACCAATGGAAAGAGTGCGGTGTGAACGGTTGCAACCGGCGTCATCACCATCTCCTACATCATGACGACAAACCAGCTGCAGCTAAGGGAGCATCAGCCAGATGCTCCAAAGACGAACTTCAGGAAGAGGTTGCGATGGGGGTGATGAATGTACGAGTCCAAAATTCCCGAGGAGAGTATGTGTGGGCCAATCTGTTCATCGATGAAGGAAGTAACACATCCCTGGCAAGAAGCGACTTCATTCGGAGTTTAGGAATAGATGGAGAGGATCAGAAATTAGAGATGAAAGGAATCGGGGGAGTCAGCCGCTGTTACAACACATCCAAAGAAGTAATCCTGACCGTTAGGTTATTGACAGGAGGGGAGACCACCATTAAGGTTTCCACGATGCCGAGGGTAACAGATCCCATTCCGTACGTCGATTGGAACAAACTGAAGACCCGTTGGAAACATCTCAAATCCCTACCGATCAAATCAGCAGGAGGGCAGGTGGACTTGTTGATTGGAGTTGATCATTACCACCTCATCGTCCCGACCGAGTCTAGGGTCGGAGAAGAGGGAGAACCGAGTGCAGTAAAAACACAATTCGGATGGTACGCTCGTGGAGTCATCGGAAGCAAGTTAAGAAGACCACCAACTAGCCACACTGTTAGAGCCGTGCGCAGCTATTCGTTACGAGTCAACGCCGCATTGGAGAAGGAGCTTCGAGGATTTTGTGAAACGGAGAATTTTGGCACTGAAACCCCAAGACTTGTGATGCCACCCGAAGACGAAAGGGCGGTGAAGATTGTCGAGGAGGGAACCAGGAAGCTAGAAATAGGATATGAGGTGCCAATACCATGGAAGGAAGGAGAACCTTCACTTCCAGATAACAAGAGGCTGGCGCTTTACCGCTTACATGATTTGTTTAAACGGTTTGATCGAGATCCGGACTTCAAGGCGGCGTACCAAATGGCTCAAGAAATACATCGATGCGGGATACGTGAGCGAGGTGGAAGAGGAAGGTGACCCGATCAGCGCGCAATACTTCCTAGCCCACCATGGTGTTTACAAGAAGTCGGCGTCGGAGAGGAAGCTGAGAATAGTGTTCGACTCAGCGGCCCAATTCCAAGGAAAGTGTTTGAATTATGCGATGCTGACCGGACCGACACTTCAGAATATGCTGCCATCTGTGCTGATAAAGTTTAGAGAAGCGGAAGTTGCATTTACTGCGGACATCGAGGCGATGTTTAGTAGAATTCGATTGAGACCACAAGATGCCCGTTACCACCGTTTCCTGTGGCGAGAGGATGGATCGTCCGAAATCAAGACTCTTCAAATGGATCGGCTGGCGTTCGGTGACAGATGCTCTCCATTTATTGCAATCAACACGATACGAAGGGCGGCCGCAGATTCCGGTGTCGGGGGAGAAGCGGCAGACGCGGTTCACAACAATCTGTACATGGACGATTACTTGGATTCAGCCAAGAATGTGGATTTAGCAGTTGAGCGGGCCACTGGCGTAAAAGAAATTCTGGCGGCGGGAGACTTCCATTTTAAGACATGGCTTTCAAATTCTCCTGACTTTCTAAGGGCGATGGGTGTGGATCCGTCGGAAAAAGAAGATGACCATCCACTATCAGTTCCGGACGACTCCACAAAAATTCTAGGCGCATGTTGGAGGCCTAATCGAGACGTCCTGACCTTCGTCCTATCGGAGTTAAGTGAGGTGGAGTTTACCCGAGCTGGATTGGCGAGGAAGGTGGCCGGACTGTACGATCCACTAGGACTAGCCGCACCGACAATAATTAAGGCCAAAATTCGTCTGCGGGAGCTTGGAACGCGCGGCCTGGATTGGTGCGACGAAGTTGATCCCGAGGATAAGGATTGGTGGAGGAGATGGATCACTTCATTGGCAGTATTGAATAAGTTAGAGGTCCCGCGCTGTTTATTTCCGGATCGAGAAAAAATATGTCGATCAGAGCTGCACACCTTTGCGGATGCATCCCAGGAGGCGTTCGCGGCAGCGGTCTATATCCGGAACCAGTATGCGGATGGAGCCAACTTGAACTTAATCATGGCAAAGACAAAGCTAGCTCCTAAAAAAACTATCTCTATTCCAAAATTGGAGTTGCAGGCAGCTTTATTGGGAGCCCGGCTGGCTGATTTCGTCTCCAAGTCTCTTCGAGAACCCATAAGGAGCCGTAAATTCTGGACGGATTCTTCATGTGTGCGGAATTGGATCCGGTCAAACGCGGCGTACTACAAACCTTTTGTGGATCATCGGATCGGTGAGATTCAAACCTTGACTAGGCCGGAGGAGTGGAGATACGTACCCGGAAAATTGAACTGTAGCGATGTGGCCACTCGGTCCTCGCTCGAATCGGACCATCAAATTCCAAATTCGTGGGTCAAGGGTCCTGACTTCCTGTACCAAACCGAAGATTGTTGGCCACAGGATCTACCTTGGATGAAAGTGACGGAGGAAGGTCGGTCCACCCGCGAGAGTCGGTGTCACATCGCTATCAACACCGAAAATGCTTGGGAGTCAGTGAAGATTGATATCAGTGAAATTCCAGCGCTTATTCAACTGGAGGAGAGGTATATGCAATTACTGAAAGCTTGTCAAGAGGAGTCATTCGTGGAGGAGCTGAGGCGGTTGAAGAGACTACAGCCGTTGAAAAATGACTCCAAATTACTCTCGCTTTCGCCTTTCATGAGCCCAGATGGTCTTATTCGTTTAGGTGGTCGCGTTGGAAAGGCAGCATTACCCTATGACAACCGTCATCCAATCATACTGCCGTCACAACACCCCCTAACGGAACGAATAATCGAGGCCTTCCATCGCAACTTACATCACCTCGGCGTGGACTTCGTACTTGCCCACATTAGACAGCATTTTTGGATAGTCGATGGTCGGGAAGCCGTGAAACGAGTGAAAAGGAAATGTCTGGAGTGTCTGAAAGAGAGAGTCAAACCCGGAATTCAGCAGATGGCGGAGCTGCCGGTGGAGAGGCTCGATATGTTCGCCCCTCCTTTCACGCATACCGCTGTGGATTACTTCGGACCGATGGAGACGAGTAATTACAGAAATCGCACCCTGAAGAGATATGGAGCGCTATTCACGTGCCTCACTACAAGAGCCGTGTTCCTCGACTTAGCAGACGACCTGACATCTGATCAATTCTTGTTGGTTCTACGGAGGTTCATCGGAATTTACAACCAGCCAAGATCTATGCATTCGGACAATGGCACCAATTTTGTTGGGGCGGAAAGGGAATTAAGGGAGCTTCTTACCAATATTCAACAACCGGGGGAGCTGAGTGATTTCATCAAGAAACGGCGAATACATTGGAGTTTCCAGCCACCGAGAGCTCCTCACTTCGGAGGCGCCCATGAAAGTCTCGTGAAGTCAGCAAAGAAGGCCCTCTACCGAGCTCTGGAGATTGAGAAGTCGCAATTTCGCCATCCAACGGATAGTGTACTCCGCACTGTCCTGTTTGAGGTAGCTGGCTTGCTAAATAGTCGCCCGCTCACGTACGTGAGTTCGGATCCAGTGGATGTTAGGCCGTTGACTCCAAACGATCTAATGAACCGATCA
The DNA here is from genome assembly GCF_022539665.2 of Daphnia carinata. NCBI lineage: Eukaryota > Metazoa > Arthropoda > Branchiopoda > Diplostraca > Daphniidae > Daphnia > Daphnia carinata. The sequence continues at coordinate 8,351,694 of NC_081331.1, forward strand.
CCTGTCATCTACTCACCGGCCGGCGAGTTCGCAGATGCCCTACCGCGGGAGAATTTCCATTACGTGCAAAAGTTAGTGAATCTCTTCTGGGATCTGTGGCGAAAATCCTACCTTCCTTCCCTGATCGCACGAAAGAAGTGGAGAACAAAAATGAGGAATTTCCAGAAGGGGGACGTCGTTCTTCTAGTGGAACCAAACCTTCCCCGTGGAAAATGGAATATTGGACGAGTCGAAGAAACATTTCCCGGAGACGACGGTCTAGTTCGCGTCGTCAAGGTCTCCACGAAGGAGGGGACGTACGTGCGCGCCATAGAGAAAATTTGCCTTCTAGAGGCCGAAGAGTCCCATCTTCCTAAGTAGACAGAAGATGGACGGAGGAGGATGGTCTGGCGACCGTATTTTGTTCATAAATATATGTCACCTATATCGATTACTAAGATAGAGGGCCACACCACGCGCATCGCAATTAGGTTACTGTTTAACCTAATTTTGAGTTGACGTAGTAACTTAACTAAACTTGTAGTGCCTATTACGCGTGTGTGTTCTGCCCGATAGGTAATATTGTATTATAATTTACTCCCTTGAATCTATTCTTATCATTTGTGCTATTACGCGTGTGTGTTCTGCCCGATAGACACACAAAGAATCACAGCAATACAAGGATTGCAAAGAAACCTTTCTCAGAAATCAGCGTGAGAACAGTATGAAGCGTACATCAAACAAGGCATGAATTTTTTTGGATTGTGTAGGCCTACACTGTTGGAATATTTTTTAACATGTTTTCCTTACTATAACAATATTGAGCTGTAGCTACTCAAAATATCAGATTGTGGCTCGTTTGAAAATGTGGACTCTAGTGAAAGTGTTTCTGGAAATACGAGGTATTATCTTTTGAACAATAAATTGTTATTCTTGCCATCTAATTACAAAAAATATCTACCTTTACGCTACTGCAGTAAATGATAATAAATTATTTGACTTCACTAGCAATACTTTTTTCCAGGGTTAATGAAAAAAATTGGAGTTTGGAAATAAAATTGAAATAAAAAATTGGAAAAAGCCAACTGAATTCTTTGAGTAAACCAAAACCCCTTAAGTTTTCAACGATACCAGATTTAATGCCAAAAGACACTACTTGGTATGTAGTCATTTAACTATACAATTTTCATTCATTAATTTTTTAAAACGTTTATAGTCTTATGATCCCGACAATTTGCTTGGACATGGAAAAATGGAGACATGGAAAAGGAAAGAAAAATGAAGAGCTGCCGTGGGCAAATGGAAGGAAAACTCCGAGACTCCAACTAAAACTAGTAATCCACCTGACAAACGTACTGCAATACGTTGTTCACTGATTATGTTTTTTTCAAACAAAATTTCCTGATATAGACGTTTTGCTCTTGCATGTTGTGGAGAAGATTGGTTTTAAAACCCTTGTTTCAAGTTTGGCGCCGCATTTGCAATTACGTAGGTGAACGTTCTTTACCAACACGTTGGAAACAAAATTCGAAGAAAGAAAATTACAACTACAAACTGCTCTTTCACTGTGCACTGATGCTGCAGTTAATATAGATACCTGGGCTTGTAGGAGAAGGTCTTACCTTGGAGAGACAATACACTGATTCAGTTACGAAACCTTAAAGAGAAAAAGTGCATGTCTTCCTACTCGCCGTATCTTTGGACGGCACACATTCGACATTTTATCTAACATGATTGAATCAATCCAGGAAAAGTATAAAGTGAAAGACAAGTTACGTGGCGCAACAACGGATAATGGTTCAAACTTCACTAAGCGTTTCCAAGAAAGAGTGCAACATCAATTGCGGAGTACGATTCCTTAATTCAAGAAGAAGAAGATGAATATCTCGGTATCGAAGCGGACGTTATAAGAGATGATTTACTAGAGATGACTTTAAATAGAAGAAATCCTTGGTGATCCTGTGCTAAACGTTGATGGAATTGTCTCTGTAAATGTTACTCTTCCAGTTCACCATCGCGCTTGTCTTCGTTTAAGCCTGGTTTCTAAAGTTGAAGTACAGATGATTCAGGATTATATGTTCCTTTTCACCAAAGCAATAAATAGTTCAAGCAAAAATGAAATGTATAACTTGCGTAGGAACATCTATGAGTAAAATTTCAATAGTTACGGCATGGCTTTTGTTAAAGAGGAACTAATAACCTCATCTTAACTCTGAGAGGACCACCTACATCTCTGGCATGAACTCGCATTTTCCCCGCATTTGCGAATGATTTTTGACGTCCTTCGTGTCTAGTTTTCCACGTTACGCACAATTCCAAGGAGCTATTGGTTACCTAATTACACATCATATACTACACTGAAATTTAAGGAAGCTTTGCACTTGACGTTAGCAAAGCTTTCCTGTTGGAGAAATAGGAACTCCATGCTGGAGAAATAGGACCTCCATTGTGGAGAAACAGGACCTTCGTGCTGGAGAAATAGGACCGTCAAGATGGAGAAAAACGACCCAAAGAAAAGTGGTTGCAAATGCGGTCCTAATTCTCCGGATCCTCCAGGTTCTATTGTGAAGCCTTAAATCTCCGTGTTCTATTTCTCCAGGTCCTATTTCTCCGGCAATTCGATGCCTTCTATCGTTCACTAGCAGCCTTTAGTAACAAACCTGTTCGATTCAATTCACTTTCGGTATTTAATCCCTAAACCTACTAGTTGTTTATTATAATAACTGTTTAAACTATTTTTAGATGTGAGAAAATGTTTTCCGATAATGAGCTGCGATTGGCTACAGTCTCAAACCTGGTGTTCAAACTATCGTGGCTAGAAAGTGATGGCAAAATGAGAAGAGCAGAACCTATATTAGAGTGCGAATACCAACGCTTACAGGGTGTTGGGGAAACGTCTGACTCGTAAGTCATTAAATACTTTGTATGTATGTAATACACAAGTCAAATAATCATTTAATTTTTTTACAGTTCAGAGGAAAGCAGCGATGGGATATCATCATCTCGATCCGACCAGTCCACTAAAAAAGAAAAAAGACCAACTTCTTCTCCATTAGGTAAAATTGAATAAACCCTAAACTGACGATGAAGTACATAATTATCTCAAGTTCTGTCATAATTTAGAGCAGTTAAACGAATATTCAGCTATTTAATTATTTACAAGTAAGTAGTGCTTTTCTAGTATTATATATACTGCTGTGAAAAATATTTCTCACAAATAATGCGACATCCCTATTTCCAGGCGGTATAACGTGACCATTCCTCCTTCGGCAGCAGTGGAGAAGCTCTTCAGTCAGGGTAGCTTAATTTATTCAGCTAATAGATTAAAATTAACTTACAAACACTTCGAGATGTTGCTATTTTTTTAAACAAATGCATCTGTAGCCAATGAATGATGATTTGTTTTCAAATTAAATTTTTGTTCGAAATACACAACACGTAAAACTTAAAATATTTAAATACTTATTTGTATTTCTGAAATAACTAGCTGTGGTAAAACATTATGAAAAATTTAAAATGAACACCAGTATAATATGGAATTCTTTAAGTTAAATGCTACATTAATTAAACAGTGTGAATTTTCAGCATTAGATGTCTGACATAAATGATCGGTAAAATTGATAACCAATTGCAATCGGAAAATTGACCGCCGCGGCAAGTCTGTTTGTAACAGATATAAGGTTATTTTAAGATCCTACTCGTCTTTTAAGGGTTTTTTTGCAACTGAGATTTGAAACGAGATAATGATGAATGGAAGAAGTATGGCAGAAGCAGCCTACTAAAGCTGCTAATCTGGCAAAACGAATATTAGTACCATTATCTTTTTTTCAATTATATAGTAAAGTATAACTTTCATCTCTAAAATTCGTTCGGATCCTAACTATATTGATGGTTATCACCCATCTCCTTATCCAATAACGTGGACTTTTTTATTTGATGCACTGGTTGTTGTACTCAACTTTGATCAAAAACTTCTGATTTGCTGATGTGAACAGCTTGTCATCCTAACTATTAACGAAGAAGATCCTGAATACATATCTGAATTTGTTGCAGTTATGCAGTCCATTTCAATTTATTTGGAAGTTCTTCAGATTGAAGGCAGCAGTCTTTTGTTCCATGTTCCGTCGAAATTAACAAGAAGCAGTTAATGTATAAAATAATAGATAAAAGTTTTAAGGTTTAGCGCAATACATAGCCAGTTACTTGGGAAACTTAGGTAGAAGTAACAAGTATTTGAAATTTGTTGCCTACTGACCGTGTGATATATTGCCTACTTTAGATTTGTTAATCAATTCACTAAAGATAATTACATATTAGCATTATTCTCCCATCTCAAAATCAAGTTTGCCTAATCGTCCTTCAACGATGACAGAGAAGACCCTGCAGTAGACTGGATTCTAGCCTCAATTGTTTTTCTAGACAAGGTTCCGTGCACTTCTTCGTTCACAAATAATGAACCTTATAGTTTTACTAACGATGATACCTTCCCAAGGAGATAAATTAGATCTTTATTTATCTGACACTGGTTGGTTAGTGTGAGACAGACACCCATATGTCTATTTTATTCAAGTACAACAGTTCTCCAGTAGCACGTCTCTTGAGCTATGCTTCTTTGTGTTAACTACAAGAAGTCTGTTGCGGGACAAATTATTGGGGTACAAAAAATGTTTAAAATCCACAAAAAATTCTGATAAACCCAATTTTATATATTTTTTCTGGTTATTTATTCATTGTGTCTCATTAGTTATAAAAGATTGATCTAAATTTTTTCTTTTTTAAAAATCATTTTTGATTGATTTGCCGCATACTGTAAATAGAGAACGACGCACACACAAAAATTGAGATCAAGTAGTGATGTTCCCAATATATGAAACAAAGAGGAAAGGGGTATGGTGGCATTTGCATAGAGCCTGTTCTCACCGCACCATGAAGTCTGTTCTAACCACATTGCATATACACATATGCAATGTCAAAGTCAAAGGGCGCATTTTGGCATCAGCCTTTTGTTGACCCTTTTTAGTTAAACTTTTAGTGAAAGTTAATGCTAAAACGGTAGTTCAGCGAACTGAAACTGAACCGAAAAAGTTGAGAAGGGGAGGAGTTGAAGTTCAACTTTTTCAGTTGAACTGCCCACTGACCTTGGGCGCATTTTGGCGTCAACCATTTGTTGAACCTTTTTAGTTCAACTTTTCGTCAAAGTTGACGCCAAAATGGAAGTTCATCGCTACAGTTGAGAAAGGGGAGGAGTTGCAGTTCAGTTGAAGGTCAACGGTGGTCTGGACCACCGTTGAAAAAACTCAACTGTCTCAGTTGAACCTCCCACTGGCGTTGTCGCCAAAACGGTCGCCTAGTTGAACCACCGGGCAACTACCGGGCAGTTGACGCAAAAATACAAGTTCACTAAAAAAGTTGAACTAAAAGTAGACGCCAAAATGCGCCCCTTGTCGCCAAAACGTTTTCCTAGTTAAGCCATCTACCGGACAGTTGACACAAAAACGCAAGTTCACTGACAAAGTTCAACTAAAGGTAGACGCCAAAATGCGCCCATATATATATATAGTTGGGTCACTCCACGTTAAATTCTGCCCCTAGGCGAGGATGCATCTTTCGTTTCAGCGAGACGAAAAACCCTGCCACCTGGTGGTGGTTGTTACATCATCACACAATGCCCGCTTGATTTAAATTCAAAGTTTACAACTTTTGCTACTTAGCCTTTGCACATTTATATTAAATGACGAAGTTTTAATAAATTATGTTTACAAAACCCAGCTTGAAAGATACAGGTGCATTTTATTATACAATTTTAAAATTACACTTACAACAAAACAGTTACGTAAGCAAGCATATAGGTATGTCTTCGTTAAATCCAAACGCACGATCCGACGATGTTAAAAAATGGCGCTGCATCGCAGGACTCGGAAGCGGAAGTATATTACTTTCTCTAATAGAATGGGAAGCTGCATGGCTTTTCATAAATAGCAATATAGTGTCAATTAGAAATGCGCATTCGTAACGCATTCCTTTTTAAAACTTAGCTTTTGCTGATATAGCTGTTTATTAAAAAATGCCCTTGCTACTTGCTGTTACTGTACCAAGAAATTTTTTTTTTTATATCGACCAACATTTTTATGATAGTGCTACTTTACTTCAGGTTGGATTTCACTGTTAGAGTTTTAGGCCCAGAATCTTACGTATTTTCTTTCGTTATTATTAGCTTGTTCGTTTTTTGTAATTCAGCCATTTCCACAACAACATCCTATAAAGATAAAAGTCTAAAAATTAAGTCTAGCTGAAATAAATTACCAGTAAATTGAACGACCCCCTAGAATTTCATACAATCATTTGAATCAACGGTAAGCTTTAGTGCGGAAGTTACCTTAGAAAATGCTAGTAGCTCAATTGTCAACAAAACGAAAACAAATTTATTAATGAAAACAGTAATCAAAGCGAAAATTAGGAAACTTGTTTACTGGGAACATCAGGATAATCATTTTTTAGCGAGATTCCGTGTGACACGATTCATAGCTGTGAAATCAACAGTTGGAGGTAATATAGCTACTAAAGGGTCCTCTGTTAACCAACAAAAGCAATCTTCATTAATGAAACACATATCCAAAAGTTACCATACTTTGATTGCTGAAAACATCATGGTAATTTCAGTAAGACTATCAACGACAGTGCTCATTGCTGCAGAATTAATAGTTGGAGGGGATGTAAGGTAAAAGAGCGAATTGGGACACAGGCCCGGTTCCTGCTAATTTGGGACAAAAAACATACATTTCGTCGCATCACGAATGGTATACTGATAGGGGTTCTATTGGGACATCTTATAGGCGAATTATAAACTAAAAGGGGGGTTACGCAATTTATCAAAAGGGCAAAATTTAAAACATAACAATATTCGAGAAAACGGTAATTGAAATCTGTGCGTTTTGCTTGCGGGCGAAAAACCTAAACAGCGTACGATTTGTTAGCTGACACCTGGACGGCACAGGAAATTTCTAAGGTAAAATTGAAGAAACCCATTAAATAATTATATCAAACAGTAGAGCAAGTTAAGTTCTACAGATTAAGTACAAGTCTGTCCCATTAAATGCTAGTATTATTCTAATATTACAAACCAGAAAAAACCCCCATTCCTGCTAATTTGGGACAGCCGACGCTAATTTAGGACACAGATATTTTCGAAAAAAAAAAAACTTTTTTTCAATATTTTTACATCAATCGACGCAGAATTCAAAAATAAATCGATTGATGTAGGATATTTATCCGTTTTTTGAATCATTTTCATAGAAATAACGCAAAAATACTTTAGGGACTTAGAATCTAGTCTGGTTCATCCACGCAGCTTTTTTAAAAAATTAATTTACATTCTTTCACTTTTTTTTTCGTAACTTCAAAGCCAATAAACTTTTTATATTTTTAAAGGTAATTCAGTATTTTTTATTTCATTTTACCAGTGACTAAACGAGAAATTTTTCGGAAACTGTTGTCCCTTATTGGGACACAAGTTTATTTGTAGTTTTTTTCAGAAATTTCAGTGGTTTTTCACGCTTTTCATGTTCCTTTTACTTGTCGTAGAAGAAATTTGTTAATAAGTCATTGGTTTTAAGTAAAAATTAAAAAAAAACTGTTTTGTTGTTCTCGTCATAGCCCCATTTGATTGTGCTTTAAGCGAAAGCGCTAATTCTGGACACTGTTTTCGAAGGGCGTGGGGTGGCGGTAATTTTCATTTTTTATCTTACGACATGGCACAGTGGATGAATGCCTGGATGGCATCGGATTGGTTCTACTGTTAACACACACAAAAAAGAAATATTTATTATTTATAAATATGTTTTATGAACAAATTACCAATCCTTGTTTGCTCACAGTGACGGACCAGGTAACTTCTTAACCTAACTTACATTTCAAAATCTTTTATTTAAGGATTTACGCAGTTAAAGGCATACTATCTCACATGGTTTTAGGAGATTTAGGTGTAGTAATAGTTGGCAAAGCCTTACTGCTGTCTTTCCTTGGTTTTTTACCAAGAACGTAGCCAATTCCTGATGGATGACGAATGTAAAGATAATGTCAATGAAAAGTATTAATAAACAATACATCGATTACCAAGATGATGTTTTGGAAAAAACCTGATCTCCGTCTATCTCCGAAAGTGATGTGCATTTTTGTTGCTCACTTCCACTTATAATATAATCCCTATTCAGAATCTGCACGTACCCTGAAGTGGATTGTTTGGTGGCTACATTTCTTCATAGACATTCGCTGTGAAGGCGATTGGAGTATTAAATTGGTCTTCACCACTAAATATGAATTCTTTGTTGTTCTGTTCCCGTGAACTATGACAAAATTCTTTTAAGGGCTTCTCAATGAACTGGTTTGGGTGCCGTAAGGGCCAAGACAATACGAGGACGAGCACAATATGAGAAAGAGTTCAGATCACTGCAAATGTTAGGCTCTCTAATGCTTTTCGAAGGTTGAACGAACTAGTGACATTGTCGCAGAGGAAAAGACAGAAAAATTTGTATGAGAGTCTACAAAAACTAACCGTTAGGTGGTAGTCATCCATTCCAAACCTTACACTATTCTCTTGATATTTTGACTTTGAAGTAGATGGATGGTCCGTTCTTATCGGTTTCATGATTTCCAACAAATTTCAGGATATGAATTCCAACAAATGAATTAAAATTCCCAGCAATTCTATCAAACTAGTTGCCAATTTCTTTAAGATTTCTTGTAAGACAGTTTTATCGCTGCTACACAACAGACTATCGCCTACCCAAATTTCTAGAAGAGTAATTGCATTTGTTTGCCGAAGGAGGTTAATGCGAGATTCAGCTGTTAGAGAAACCATAACCTATCAAACACTTGTTCAGTTTTTGAATCCAGGGGATTCTTGCTCTTGAATTCACCGAACCGATGTCTTTCTTCTAGGCGCTATCTTATGTTGTTGTTGTCGTCGTGTTTTTTTCATTTTTGGTGTTTTATCTGGTAAATTCAAGCTTTATACTGAGCAGTTTTTACTTTCGAGGGTTTCGTACGGTACGCGAGGTTTGATAGACTCAGCGGCGTGTCCATTACACTTTTGCCTACCACTCGGCCTTTCCAGAAACAACTACCTAACTGGTAAATCATCTAAACCAGAAAAACTTTTCAAAATGTCCTTTTTAGGATTTAAGACGTGTTCGGCAATGATTTGGCATCACATTTTCCCTTTTTTCCCTTGGAATACGGATCCAAAGATATAATCTGATATATCAATATCCGTTTTCTCTTGTACTATTTTTCATATGGTGGTCGTGGAACAATATTTGATTCGAATTGGTTCAGTCGGCAACCTTAGGATGTTTCATACTAGAAAAAATTTTTTATTTTCGTTGTAGGAATTCTGACTGGATGCAAAATGCTATAAAAATAACAATAATAAAAATTGAGATTTTAAAAATAAGTTTCAGACCCCAACCCCCAAAACAACGAAAAGCCAAGTCAAAATTAATAATATTTATTAACTTCCTTACAATCCAGCCTAATCATTATTTTTAAATGTCCCACATAGCACCGGGTTGACTGTAAGATATGCCAAGGATGTCCCATAGTCCGAAAGACATTCCAGACTAAAACAGGCCGTCTCAAAGATGTCCGGTCAGGCCTACTTTGGTACAAAGACAGCTCTGTCCAAAAAAGGACGTCTTAGAGATATCTGGTCAGGACTTCCTTAGGTCAACGGAATACGAAGACTAAAAAGTGACGTCTTTAAGATGTCAAGACAGGCTTAGTTAACGACAAGGCGATTCGAAGCTAAAAAAAGATGTCTTAAGGATGTTCCCGGAAAGACAAACTCGGGATTTAGCACTAAGATTAGAATAAGATATTCCTAAGACGTCCAAGATCAAACTATCTCAGGACTATCGTTCAAGAGAAAAACGGGATCAGAAGAAGGTGTCTATACGACGTCTACATAGGGAAAATTTCGGACAACTTTATCAGTGAAGTTAAAGGCAAAATGCAGGTGTTTTCTAGACGTCTTAAGATATCTTAAAGAAGCCTTCTAAATGTGCTCTACACGTCTGTTGGGTGTTTTTCAGATGCCTTGTAGACGCCTATACCCGAAAATTTAAGTCGCCTCTATCAGTGAAATTTTAAGGGATATACACAGCGTAAAAAACATCTCATCAGTTATTGCGCGAAAATGAACATAAAACAATCAAAATTCATTGTTTCTTTAATAGGAAAACTGCAAATGTATTCAACGACGCCTGTAATGTCCTGTGCTATAACAACACAGTAACTAGTCGGATGCCGATGATACTATTTAGATTAGATGGATTGGTTGTGACCATGCTTCTTGGCTGGCTATAACGCACTGTATTTTCTCTACAGTCTCCCCCACATAGCAACAGCGCTATCTGGTGGCTGTATCAAATATTATGTCACCTCCAACCTTTAACAAATGAAACACACAAAGAAAAGGACACATACTCTGTATCACATGGGTGGATGACCAAAATTTCTAGGTTGACTGCGTTACGTGGGTAGCACTGTGTTGCAACAATAGTCATACATTATGACGCGAAATGTGATGCGAAATCTGACAACAGGTAGAAGACACAGCTACATGAGCGAATCAATGGTTTTCGGTTGCTAGTTGACTTCGTAATCTTCGAATCTTTTCGGGAGGTTACAGTTGCGTCTGGGGCGACCTGTTGGCATTTGCTGAACGATGTGTTCTCCTGGATCTGGAGTGTTGGAGTCAACAGGGTTTTCAGGTTCTGTTCTTTCCCCTTCGTTGCTCGGCTCATATCCTAAAAGATTTTCGTTATGTTGATGATGCTGATCAAATTCTTCGTCTTCTTCAGGGTTGCAATGAACGTCTTGGCCTCCGACTGCTTCGGTTAATTCCTTGATGTAAAAAACGTTTCGAGTGACTGTGTGAGTACCTCGGCTTGCTGTGATCATGTTCCCTTTGACAGCAACTACAATGTAGAGTTCTGGATGGAAGGGAGGGTCAATCTTGTTGCGGACACTGTCTTTTCGGAGAAGAACCTTGTCGCCAATGTTGAATACATAGAGTTGAGCGTGCTTGTCTGCGTGTTTTTTCATGTTTGCTTTTTGTTGAGCATCCTTCAGGCGGATTTTCTCGTCTGTTGCGTTAGAGTTGTGTTCTTAGCGGCCGGCTAAATAACGCGGTTGCGGGTGGTATTCCTGTTGTTGAGTGGGGTGTTGCCCGATAATTTAAAAGGAATGTAGAGATGATCTCCTTCCATGACAGACCTTCACCAGCCAAACACCGGATTGTTTTCTTCAGGGTCTTCATAAAACGTTCAACGCCACCGTTAGCTTGTGGCCATAGAGGTGTGACTTTGCGATGTTGGAAGTTGAATTCCTCCGCAAAGTCTTTCATGTCCTTGCTCGAGAATGGTGGACCGTTGTCGCTTTTGACTGTTGTTGGGATGCCAAACATGGCGAAAACCTCTTTCAATCTGGGGATTACGGCGTTCGCCGATGTGCTGGAGACTTTTTGTATGACCGGGTAACGTGAGTAATCGTCATAGATTACAAGCAGATATTTGTTGCTGGGCAATTGTGCAAAGACCACGCTGATCTGGGTCCATGGGCCGGATGGAAGCTGTGACATCAGCAGAGGTTCCGGTCGCACAGTTGGGTTGGCTGCCATGCATGGGATGCAAGAGCTAATCCTTATTTCGACCAGCTTGTCTATTCCAGGGAACAACACTTTTTCTCTGATCAGGCTTTTCGTCTTCACAATTCCCACATTGGTGCGCTGTCTTTATTACGCGATCAGTGAGCTCTTGGGGAATGACCAGCTCCGAACCCTTAAGCAGTAGTAGACCTTCAGTGGATTGTACTCGTGACAGTTGGTTCAAGACGAGTTTGAATGCTTTGACGCGCTCGGACTCACCAGGCGTTAGGTTTTCTTGTTTGGTGTCACGTTTGCGATCGAGCATTTTAGCTATGACTTGGATCGCTTTGTCTCGTGTGGTAGCTTCTGCCACTTCCTTGATGGTAACGGCTTTTGGTGCTGACGTCATTGCAATGTGGTTGACATAGTTCTCGGCGATTACTTCTTCTCTAGACGGGGCCCTGTTCTGAGGGGCTGGATGTCGTGAGATGAAGTCAGCCGGGTTGTTCTTACCGGGTTGATACTTCACTTCAAACTCGTATTGCTGAAGCTTGAGTAGCCATCTTTCAATTCGGGCTGGAGGTTGAATCAACGGTTTGTTGAAAATGGTTTCCAGCGGCTTGTGATCCGTTATTACTGAGATCTTGGCACCTATGAGATACAAGTGAAAATGCAGGATTGCCCAGGTGATTGCGAGAGCCTCGCGCTCAGTTTGGGAGTAGCGAGATTCGATGTCGGTTAAACGTCTGCTGGCGAACGCGAATGGGGTTTGGCTGGCGTCTTTTGATGTTTGCGCTAGGATTGCACCAAGTCCGGTTGGGCTGGCGTCAACAATTAAGGATGTCGATTTTTTTAAGTCGTAGTACGCCAGCGTTACTGCTTTCTTTAGACGGTTCTTGAGCTCCTGAAATGCTGTTTGTTTTTTGTTACTCCACGCCCATTTGGTTTTCTTGTGGGTGAGTTTTCTCAAAGGTTCACTGATGCTTGCAGCATCCACTATGAACCTACTGGAGAATGTAATCATGCCGAGGAAACTTGATACCTCGTCTGGTCCAGATGGAGGGGCAGCTTGATCGATGGCCTGAACCTTGGCTTTGTCGGGGGCGATTCCGTCTTCGCTGAAATGAAGACCAAAATACGTGACTTCTCTGTTCCCGAACTCACATTTTCCAAAGTTGAGGGTGAGGTTGCGCTCCTGGAGCCTTCGTAGCACTTCCCGAAGATTCTGGCCATGTTCACCTCTGGATTTTCCGGTCACGAGTATGTCCTCGCTACGATTGACGACACCGGTAATGCCACTAATCATTTGCCTTATGACATCATCGAAGATTTCTGCAGCGCAGTTTATGCCAAAGTTAAGTCTCTTGTAACGGAACAGTCCACGATGACTAGCGAAAGTTGTGATGAAACGGATTCCGGCATGAGCTCTAATTGATGATAACCTTGGTTCATGTCGAGCTTTGAAAAGAATTTGGCTCCATTTAAATCGACCACAAGGTCTTCGATGGTGGGAATGACGTGGCGGTGCGCATTATTGCCTTGTTTGGAGCGCGCATGTCTACGCACATACGAAACTTGCCGGGCTGCTTTGGCTTTGGAACCCCAATACAGGGTGATACCCATGGGGTTGGACCTTCCGTAACTGGTTCTATGACATCTTCTTGCAAAAGCTTTTGAATCTCCTCCTCGACGGCTTTTCTGAGATGGAACCCAACATGCCGGTGTTTCTGCGTGACTGGAGAGAACCGATGGGTCGATGTGTAGTTTCACGGTGTAATTTTTCATTTTCATTCGCATTTTAGCTGTTCGTATCTGGCTTGTGTATGAGTTGCGTTTATGATTTTGACGAGCTTCAGGTCTTTGGCAGTTTCACAACTCAGTAAGTTGTCGGCATTGTTCTCGGCGCTTACGTACACAGTAACTTTCGACTCTGCATGCTTGGCTGTGACCATGCTCCTTGGCTGGCTATAACGCACTGTATTTTCTCTACAGTCTCCCCCACATAGCAACAGCGCTATCTGGTGGCTGTATCAAACATTACAACGCCGAAGTAGGCAATCTAACCACCTTACACAAAATATCTTTCATGTCTACAATTGAACGTTAGCAGACAGCGATGACACAAGATATTCTTGGATTACAGACGAACGACAGCGATCCGTATAGACATCTTGTTGGTTTGCATATCTTTATGCAATTACAACTGCATTATCACGAAGATTTACAAAATCATATATCAGAACAACGGACATGTCTTTAAGAAAAACACAACTATCGGCCTCATCAACGGATTTCAAGTGTCCAATTCCTGGAGTGTTTATTTGCTTTCCGAGGTGTTTTTACAAGAGCTCAGGTTGGAAGAGGAAGATCAGGAAGATACGGATGCAAAATTTTCAATAGTTGACCACATTTGGAAAAGTCTATGTGATTTTCTTTATTTCACGTAGCTGACACGTAGTTGACACTTAATTTTTTGCTGCTGGTCCATCAACATCAAATTCTTCTATTGTTGTAGATAACGATTCTTCAAGATTACTATCACTACCACGACTGTCTGGTGCTTGCTTGTCAGAATAGTTCTCTGAAGACAACACGAACACTGTCACAGGTGTTGTGGGCCCCTTTTTACCAAAGCAAGGTTAGTTACAGTCTTCAAAAATTTTTATTCAAGATAATATGCTTTTACGTCTAATGTAGGTATCCGTTGGATTTGAGTTTCTGCTAGTGTATCAGGGACAATACCAACTTCAACATCAAGTTGGGTGGAAATCGAACCAACTTCGACATCTGACTCTGACAAGTCATATGAGTAGTTGTCATCCTCACACAAAAATTGCAAGTATGATGCATTTTCCTGATTTCGCCTCCTTTTATTTCTATGTGTCATTCTCCTGATAATTAAAAAAGTCAAATCAAAACCAACAATAGAAACACTTTTCCTGATATACATACCTATAGTGATGGTTTAAGTTGTGATGTTTAAGCACGTAACAAACAAGTAATCAATCAATAATATTTCAGAATGAAAATATGCTCATAATTCACTTATACCACACGACAGTTTCAACAGAGAGTGCTTCAGAAGATGGAAAAAAACAAATGACAAAACAAATGCGAGTCTCGAACCATTTCAGAAATACGCCCCCTTTTTTCTCACTTTTTTTCAGTCTAGTATCAGTTATTGGAAGAAGTGGTGTTAAATTTTACAGTGAACAAGTGGATTTTCTTGTGTGCTTATTATCGTTTGGGCTTAACTTTCACTGGCTGACATCTGATTAAAATGAATATATTCTTAACTGTGCAATTTCAAGACAAAACTAAAGAAAACGAAGTCGTCCCTAGTACCTGGCTTCATGGTGGATGGTGTTCCTTGCCTTCCAAAAATCGCCGAAAATTGTCTGAGGGTATTGCAATTTTGAAAATGTCATAGAAACGCCATAATTGCAAAATTCTTTCAAGTTACGGTAAGTTATGTTAGTATATGTACAGGAGGTTGCAGTGAAATGTGTCAGGTTTGGCAAACAAAGGATAGGGAAGACCGCTACATTTTTCTGCAATATACTGTACAATTGTTATGTACTAATAAATTTATTTGTTTCAATAGATTCTTTTGAAAAAGACATGATCAGAAAAGGTGGGTCTGACACGTCAGATTTAGCAGGGATATTTTTGAGCAATTCAAGGAGAAATCTCAGATCAGAGGAATATAGAAGGATAGAAATCAACAGAAAAAAGCCAAGCATCTCACACAATCCTCGTTACCGACTTCATCCATCTACTTTGACGAAAGACTTAGCAGTGAAGTTGACCCAATTGACATTAGTGTGGGAAAAAATCGCCATCCTGTCTTTCAAAAATATGTCAGACTTCTTTGAAAACGAAAGAAGACATCCAACATTTCGAAGAAAAATTGTTGAAACATGACGTCCGAAACAATCTTGTAGGGCTCCATTAATGTTAAATTAGTTAACTGTTCCTTGCACCACAATATCGTTAACATGTTTTCATTTCAGGTGGAGATGCTGCGTTAGGTTCTTTGAAAAAAACGTGGAGGATACAGTTAGAAGAATTCAGCGCGAGGTGATGACTAACGAATTGATGAAAACCAACACTTAGAGTGAAACACCAAAACCGAACAGTGGGAAGGAGAAGGGTTTAGCGGTGAAAGGTTCGAGATTATTCTTAGCTGTTACGGAGGCCGTTAAATATGAAGAATTCAGCAAAACACCTATCCCACATAGTGAACAAACTTCCCAAATGATTATAAGAAAAACAGTGATAGGTTAACGCAAAGTACAGCAAACAAATCGTGATGCTTTTTTACATGTCCCTATTTATTTACTTGATCCTGTATAGGCCGTATGGCCCCGCAATGTGTTGATGTACAATGCTAAATTCAAGAATATATTGCTTGACATGTAATGATGTGGACTCTTGTTACCATTTTAGGCTTCATATTTTCGTAAAGTTTTTGACGTTATATTCCATTTTCTATGACGTCTGTTAGAGCAAAGTGTGGTCTTTAACCATACTTTAGACGTCACTTTCTATGCATTTGGGCGGCATTTTCCATTCTCTGGGACGCCGTGATCCATAACTACGGAAGTCTTAAAGGCAACTATAAGATATTTTTGGGAATTCGCCTATGTAAAACAACATCGTCATGAACGTCTTCCATGCATCAAAATGAAAACTTAAATTTGTCCGCAGATTGTCTTGAAAGTTATCTTAAAGATACTACTAGTCCCGGACATTTGGACGAAGGGAAGGAGTCTTAAATATTACCTAAAGAGCTTCTCGGGTTCTCCTCACTCGGGACGATCGGACATCCTCGGGATGTTTTAACGACAGCCCGGTGCTATGTGGGGTGGTTCATGGAGCGCGTAACTAACTCTTGCTTTGGCATAAAAAAAAGAATAATTTTTTATTTTAACATACGCACAAGATTTTAAAAATTGTTTATCAGTGAAAAGTATTTCTTCTTTGGACCAACAATTACATGCTTTCAACGATTGTTTTATCATAACCCTTTAAAGGACTTCATGCAGCTCCGTTACTTGAAATAAATTGTGTTGTTCGTCCCTATTTGTAGTTTATCTTGGAAATCAGTTGTTAACTTGACTCTTCTTTCAACACAACCATTTAGAACTCATGTTTACCATGAATGGTAAAAAAAATTGCAAAAAAATTGTCTCAATTTTAGGATAATAATGATTTCTTATTGTTATGAGCCTGCTATCCCCGTCATAACTAGGCTGACATCGCGTCAGCTTCATTAAAGCAGTGCCAGATGGGGTAGTTCTCATCCCTGAGCCCCTTCCTCCGTTCCCTGTAGGAAAGGTGAGACGACGTCTCGGGTGATCCTCTGATTCTGTTTTTTAGCTAAACGTGCCTTTTTTATAGTGCTATAAAACCAATAGGTGGTTTCCCCGAGATAGCTTTTTCGTCGACATGTACAAGCATCAATCGTAGTGCTTGCATCTCTTGACTTATCCAACTCTTCATACAAAGTCTGTCGTCGGGGGTTGTATTTGTTTTCAAAGAGTTCTGCGAAAAATTTTCGACAATGTAGCTATGGATTCGGAGCCAAACGAGAAACCAGCTATTTGAAATTTGGTTTCTCAACAGAATGTAGAGGGAGTACGTCCACAATAAGCCAGTTCTAAAACAAAATCCAATATAACTTTAGTGCAACATATTCAAATTATCAAATAACCACGTACCAAAACCCAATCATCTAAATCTGTTTGGGTTATGAAAGGTCTTAAAGCAATAAAAGGAAAAAACATTGCCACTCTGTTTGCCGGATCATTGATCCTTCATCTTTGAACATGAAATTCTCCAGAGCTCTTCATGATTTAACTCTTTGGTTGGATCGTGAGCCGAAGAATAAAAAGAGAACAATATTATAGTAATTATACTACACCAAAATAATAAATCTTACACAGAAATGACGCTTTGCAGTAGCTCTCGTGTCTTGTACACAATAAGATAATTATCTTTGCCGTATTTCTTTTTCTTCACGCTACAGTTTGGAAATGCACATCTGTAATATGCTGCGTTCTTACCTGGTACATCTCCAACAAACTCAAAATCCTCAGGAGGTAATGCAAGTCGTTTGGTTGCCTCTTTTTTAAAGTATTGTATTGTATGACTTTTTTAAAGTATCGCTTCGAACCCTGTTTCTATGGTTCTGTCTAATGATTTATGTGCAGTACCCACCAGAAGAATTGGATCACTCTCTTGGAATTTTACTGTTTCACCCGCATGGGATAGGCCCTACGGTTTCTTGTGGCAGAATTTTTTCTTATATAGATTTTGCACGTAAAATTATCGGATTTGTTGCATTACAAAGATAAAGTAGTGTTCTTCATAGGGTATGGAGGTGGCAATGGAAATTTTGTCGGCCAAACGGAACAAGACAAAACCAAAATTGACGTGTTTGTGTTCGTAAAACGAAATGTTCATCTTTGGAAGCTGCCGATCGTTAAGATGAAAAAAGACAAATCAATCGGATTTGATATGGGTTTGATTTTTATTTTTAAAAATACGAAATCATTTGTATTTCAGCCATCTTTTCAAGGACTTGGTTTGGAAACCGATTTTTTACGTGATTTCATTTGGATTTGATTTGACGGAATTTATTTTTTCGATGATTTGATTTTAGGCTTAAAAAACTACCAAATGCAATACACTGCATCTCTAGAACTTAACATGCGTAGTTCTAGCTCTCTCCAATTCAAACGATACCCCCGCCCTAGTATGCTTCACGGTAAAACTACAGAAAACAACAGAGTCGAGGGTGGACGCCACTGGAACGCTGGGCAATTGAAACAAAGATTCTACCACTCGAAGTTTGACAAGGGGCTTAGTTAAAAAAAATTTGAGATAACAGAAATTAGGGTTGTTTATTTTTAGTAAAAAAAATTAGAGGCTTTAGATTCTAAACGTTTTTGAGTTATCCCAAATAGTTTTCTTTTAGGTCGATTTTTAATTTTTGCCCAGACAACTTTTTCATTTTAACCCCTTCAACGATGGAGAAATTTATTTTTGAAAAGTCTTCAATCATTCCTAGTTCATTGAACTGCAAACTGATCACACTATTTTTTTCCTAGCTTTTTTTATACTCTATAAACAATTAATTTTCGTGAAGACCCATGCTTGGGGCAGAGTCATAGAGAATATGGTAGATGATCTGCATGTTAAAAGTCCCATAAGGAATTTCTGGAAAGTGTACCCGAGTTTCACGATTCCTCCCAACCACCCTCCAACCACCCCACCCGCTTGAGAGCCAATGAAAACCGGTCCCGTGCAAAAAACCCTGCCACCTACGTACTAAATGTTTAACTGAATAATGAAATTCTCATTCCGCCATTGTAAAAACCCAGAAAGCACATTGTTTCCAAATAAGGTAGGGGCTGTGTGAGTAAAATGCCCAAGAAAAACAGGAAGAGATGCATTTTTCCTCATTGTAATTCTAATTACAATAAGGAAAATAAATTTCAAATTACTTTTTTCCAACCACCAACAGACTCGTTAGAAATCTGGAAAAGTATCATTGGTAAATCTCAATTGACTTGCCGTTCAACTGTCAGTTGTAAACACTTTCACGAAGCTGACATCATCAAGGGAAGAATCGTTCAAGATAAATTTTACCCTTACCCAAGATGGAGATTGAGGAAGGGTGCTGTGCCCATAAAACAAGGTAAATATTATCCTGATAAATATGTGAACTGTAATGATTTTATATTCATTGTTCATTCATGTGTTAAGTAGGAAACACCGATGAAGTCGCACCAAGTGAAATTCCAAATTTGATGGAAAAGACAGGTATGTAAAATGTATAGTATTATGTGTCTTATTTAAATCATTACACTCAATCTTCATTTATATTCACAGATTATAAATATTCAAAGATTGCGAACGAAAGGCTTCAACTATCAAGGCTTTGCTAAAGGACGAGTTATTTGAAGAATTGTCGATAAGATATGTTGATGAATTGTCAAAAGATCAATTTTGTGATGCGACTAAGAACAAAATAATATACGACTTGGCCGGTTATGTAATGCACACTCGGGACCAATTAACGGTTTGTAAAGAATGTTACGCATCAGCCATTAGTGATGAGGAAAATTTACTGGATGACTTTATTGCCAAAGATTATACCGCTTTCCGCTCAAGGGGCGGCCTGTGTTTTGTTACTATTCTCGTTTATGAAACCATTCGCGAAGTTGAAAAAGTGGTATCGTTTCACTTTGAAGATGACAATCACTATTTAGTGCGGGACAGCTATGATATTTGTATGTCTAAAATTAAGTTACTATCCCTCCGTCCATTCTTCTGTGATTCCCATCGGCAAGAGTCATTCCCATTTTTCATTATGGAATATGTAAATGTAAGATATCATTTGGAGGCAAAACGATTTAAAGATAGAATCCTGTCAAAAGATGATAGTAATGTAAAAAAAAAATTTTAGTTGGCCAAACTCGGTTAGTTTAATACAAAATAGAAAACAAGCTGTTGCATGTTTTAAAAGTTCCCGTTAACCATCTACGATACGAATATTCAATATCTTGTATGTTTGGACTTCGTTCTTTTTTGCTGGTTAATCATGTACAGTTCACAATTCTGCCACTAGAGGGCAGTGTTTTTTGCACGGCACATCGTGTGTCTTGGGGACCCTGCCTTATGGGAAGTTATAACATGGAGATCATGTACCATACTCTCTATGACTCTGGCTTGGGGTAAATGAAACATCTTATTTCAATTGCCACTTTCCGCATGCGCGTCCTCTTTCCTGCAATTTGGCAACATGGATCCAGCTGTAGCAGATAATTAGCATAATACTTCTGTAAAATTTCCTATTTTTGATAAATACTGTCGGGTGGTTGGCTTGTATATATCGTCGGCATTTTTTTCTATTTTTTAGACGTTACCAACGTTACGTTGATTAAACTAAGTAAATATTAAAATTCAATTATTTTCTTTAAAAACAGTTAGATATACAGTACCCGCCCTTAGTATCCGAACACCAAGGGTTTTTGGGGCTTTTTTACACGGTGTCTTATGGCGGTAGGGTCCCTAGCGCAAAGGCAAAAAAGGGTCAGTAAAAATGACGATAAAAAAATAAAATTTAGTCCTGATGTTAATTAAATAATGGGCTATCCAGCACTATTTTTTTAAATTTTTTATCTATAAGACTTTTTGACTTGCATGCTAGTCATATATTATCTGAACACCGCGTTGAGCTTATAGAATGTCTTATGACACTACCTCATTTTTTTGAAAATTTTTTTTAATACAAGGAAATGTTTTATAGACGTCGCAATTACATTAATCGATGGATATTCATTAAACTATATTATAAAAATATTAAAGAAGGTACTAATTCAACGTAAAAGCAAACAGAAATGCGCCTGCTTTTACAGAAAACTGTGTTAGCTGTCTGAAAAAGCGTAATGAGTTCAGCGCCTCAAGTGGGAACAAGATAAAGTGGGATCAGATAATATATGACTAGCATGCAAGTCAAAAAGTCTTATAGATAAAAAATTTAAAAAAATCTTTAAAAACAGTTAGATATATATTTTAACATGCAATATATGTTATTAAAAAATTTAGTCTTCATATTAGCAACCGTTCTCTTATTTTAGTGCCGATTATGAAGCTAATTTACAAAATTACCAAAATTCCTAATATAATATTTAGTTCCAACAGAAAGACCTAAAATATCTTTAAAAATCTAGAATAATTTTTTTATATTGTTGTAAAAATTTTATAGAAATACGTATCTACATTCTGAGATATCGTCATTTTAGTTTCATTCTAAAAACGCGAGCTTCCGTATGAGAAAAACCAGGTCTAAACTGCCTATGGTATTTAATAGCTGTAGCGAACCAGTTTGTTCAATGAAGACAGAGGAAGGTCCAAAGCACTTCTTGTATTTGCACTTAGATGCTGGGCATATATAACAAAAGAATCACGCAACAGTTTTGGAAAACTACGGGAGCACTATTCCGAGTACACCAATTAGTAGAGGCTATTGTGAGAGTGACCTTGCTGATAGGCTGAGGGCATCCTTATATGCCCTAACATACGCGCCATCCAGTGGCAGTTCTAGGTTACAAGTATTCTTCTGGTGGCGTTGGTTGCCACATGCCCAAACGCTTGTTTCAATTGCTCAGAAGGATTGTCAATTGAAACATATGAAGGACCTCCAGTTTTTCATCCATAACAGTGGTTCAATTGTGCCAACCACCCTCCTCCCTCCAAAAAAACATGTAGCTTAGATAACAAGCTACAAATCTCTATATTTTGTAAATTAGTTGGACGATTTTTTACTCATAGGGAACAAAAATTTAGTTTTTTGTTCCAACCACCCCCTCTCTCCCCTACTAAGGAAAAACGACGAAAAATGTAGAACTTTGGACCCTTCATTCGAGCACTGTTTCAATTAAAATAA
The DNA here is from genome assembly GCF_022539665.2 of Daphnia carinata. NCBI lineage: Eukaryota > Metazoa > Arthropoda > Branchiopoda > Diplostraca > Daphniidae > Daphnia > Daphnia carinata. The sequence goes on from NC_081331.1 coordinate 8,373,776, forward strand.
TAAAAATATAAATTTTAGATTCATTTTAAGATAAGGAATGTTAATATGCATTTCAAGAATTCAATATGATTATCAATAATTAAATTTTAGTTATAACATCCTGCATAAAATACTGGAAGTTGCTGACGCGATAGAGGGAAAATTCACACGAATATTATGAAAACGCATTGATATTTAGTGAAATCTTTTCTGTCTTTTTGTAAAATGAAAAAAAAATTATTAAGATAGACAAGTTGTATTGCTTAAAATACAAATAGAAATAAACAAAACAAACAAAAAGGTTTCATAATAATAACAAAAGATGGCGTTGACATTAGGCAACTGCCATAAAGAAAATAACGGTACGATTATGAAATTTCGATTTTGAATTTTAGAGCCGTCTATTGAAAGAACGTTGAATGGAATTGAATGGTTAGATCGGACATCGATCTGATTTTCCCTGCCAGACGATCCGATCTAGGCGACACGATCGGATCCTTTAACAGTTGTAGTTTGCGTCTTGTGAAGCTTTCTTACAGCTGATGCAAGCAGACGACGTTAGTTCTGCGTTGTGCCATGATGGGACCATTTAAACAAGTCGGTCGTAGATCTTAGTCAATAAGTTTGTTGTAGATTCCCATTAGGCTACCACTTCTGCCAATTGATCATGAGGCAGTTTAATAGTAAAAAAATAAGTGAATTGCAAAACAATCCATCACGTATAAGGAATATCTGGTAAATTTTTTACGCAGCCGTCTTTTTAATTTTCATGTAACTTTCAAAATTTTTACGCAGTATTGTGGCACATGTTGATCATGGAAAAACAACGCTAGCAGACTCTCTTGTTGCAAGCAATGGCATCATTTCACAGAAATTAGTAGGCAAATTGAGGTACATAATTATTTCAGTAACTTTCATTAATGGAATCAATTTTAATAATGCAACTGTGAACCGATGACATCATAGCAACGAGTATCAAGAAGGATATTCATGAATTTTTTCTTGTTTTGTCTTTCTATTAATCATTATAAAAAATAATTTTAGGTATATGGATAGTAGAAAAGATGAACAGGAAAGAGGAATAACCATGAAAAGCAGTAGTATTTCATTATCACATACATACAACAACGAAGAATTCCTGGTCAACCTAATTGATTCACCTGGACATGTGGATTTCTCTTCAGAGGTTTCCACTGCAGTGAGGTAGAATTATTCAAAATATACCCGAGTTTCCTTTTCAATAGAGCTATACTTTAAATTTCCTTGCTTGAAGGTTATGTGATGGTGCAATAGTTGTTGTCGACGTAGTAGAAGGTGTCTGCGCCCAAACCAAAGTTGTGCTTAAGCAAGTATGGCTTGAACACATACAACCAGTCCTTGTATTAAACAAGATTGATCGTTTAGTAATTGAAATGAAAATGCAACGTAAGGATAAAGATTGTCTTGAAAAACTAGGTGCCTTAAACAAATCCTTTGTTCTTAGCATTAGATGCCTACATCCGAATGGTGCAACTGCTCGAACAAGTAAATGCTCAAGTTGCTGAACTTTTTACTATTGATGTGATGAGCAAGAAAGAAAAAAACACCGATAGCAGTTCAGGCTTGGATGAAGCAGATGATTCTAACATTTATTTTACTCCAGAGCAAGGCAATGTTGTCTTTGCCAGCGCTGCAGATGGTTGGGGATTCTCGTAGGTTTTCATAAAAGCAATAGTTTCTGAATTTTTTTAAATATAGAATAATTGTTCCTTTATCTGTGTAGATTACAAGATTTTGCGCGCATGTTTTCTTCGAAGCTAGGACTTCGTGAAGAAGAACTCCAGCGTTCGCTGTGGGGTGATTATTATTTCAACACAAAAACAAAAGCCGTTACGGCTGGGGCACAAGAGAAAGCCAAGAAGCCGCTGTTTGTTCAAGTTGTGTTAGAAAACCTATGGTCTGTATACGACTCGGTTGTCATCCGTAAAGACAAACTTATGACGGAAAAGATTGTTCAAAATCTGCAGCTGCAAATAAACCCTCGAGATCTCAAGCATTCTGATCCCAAAGTCCAAATTCACGCTATACTTAACAAGTGGCTTCCACTGTCGGACACGGTGCTTCGTAAGTGGAATTTGCACCTTCTCTATTGAATCGTTCTTTGATTATCGAAGCATTTTTTTTTATTTTGTAAAGGTATGGTTTGCGAAAAATTACCGTGCCCATCTCAGATGAGTGAAGCAAGGGCTGAAAAATTGATGTCTTCCCTGTCGAAACCATTTGAATTACTTCCAGAAGCTACACAACAGTTGAAAACAGCCTTCGTTGCATGCTCTCCTTCCGATGATGCACCAACCATTGCTTTTGTTTCCAAAATGATGGTGGTAAGATTTTAACTAAATAACTGTACATCCCTAGAAACAATTAGTGCTGTAACAATGTCATCTTTCATTATTTTTGAATGATAAAGAAAACTGTCTTACTTAAAAATTCCATAAAAATGAACGAGCTGTTGTTTTAGGTGGATCGTCATTGCTTGCCGAAAAATAAAGTTCGAATGTTGAGCAGCGAGGATATTGCCCTTCGTCGCCAACAAGTAAGGGAAAAACTCGCTCAGTTTACTCTGAAACGAGAGCAAGGAGACAACGTTGTAGTTCAAGAACAACAAGTGAAATCGGGAGATGTCTACGAAGATGGTCCGATATTTTTGGCATTCGCCCGTGTTTTTAGTGGGACATTGAAACGGGGACAGGAGTTGTACGTGTTGGGACCGAAATATGATCCCGGTGATATAAAAAATAATTCTATTGAACCGAACGTTACTTTAAAAGTAAGTTTTGTTTTAGAAATACAACAGAATATCTAATTGCTTGTTTCGTTTACGAATATAGGATTTGAAAGCGGGCCAACATGTTACACGTGCGAAAATGGGTGACTTGTACGTGCTAATGGGCCGAGAATTGGAATGTTTAGAGAGCGTTCCCGCTGGAAATGTAGTAGGAATTGGTGGTTTAGAAGAGCATATCCTTAAATCGGGAACGCTTAGCTCCTCCCTGGCATGCCCATCATTTACAGAATTTTCTCAGATGGTTATGCCTATTGTACGTGTCGCAGTAGAACCTGCCCGCCCCTGTGAAATGCCGGAACTTATTAAGGGTCTTAAACTATTGAACCAAGCTGACCCCTGCGTTCAGGTAAGAGTTTTATTTCTGTACCACGATGGTTATATCTGCCTTCTATAGATTAATTATTGAAGGTGGTTCTCCAAGAAAGCGGGGAGCACGTCCTCGTAACAGCTGGTGAGGTACATTTGCAGCGATGCCTTCAAGATCTAGAGGAATGCTACGCGAAAATCCAAATTAATGCATCACAGCCCATAGTTCCCTTTCGTGAGACTATTATGGCACCATTGGAACCCATTTCAACCGATAACGCTGGGCGCGTCCAGATAGAAACTCCAGGCAAACGGTTGTCAATGCGTCTTCGAGCTGTTTCTCTTCCCGAGGAAATCACTAACGTTTTGGAGAAAAATGTGGACGTAATCAAAACTATGCTTCAAAGTCAATGCCCCGGTCATCTAGAACCAACAGAAGAAATTAAAACAAGCCAAAAAATCAGTTTACAGTGGCAAAGTAAAGTTTTCAAATTACATCATCAATTGAATCATGCTTTCGGAGTGAATGGTTGGGGAGATAATGCAGCGGATAGGATTCTGAGTTTTGGTCCTCGTCGATGTGGACCCAACGTTCTACTGAATTACACACCACTAACCCTCCCCTCCCCATGGAATAAAAACCCAACTCACGCTGTGTTCGAACGGACTACTTTGGAGTGTCTCAATAGCATTATCAACGGGTTTCAGTTAGCCACCTTAGCTGGTCCAATCTGTGAGGAACCTTTACATGGAGTGGCGTTCATCATAGAAGATATAGCTATTGCGGTCGATCAGCTAGCTCCGTTATCCCATGGAGAAGATGGAGATAACAATAATAGCGGACAGCATCAACAACAGTGCCGTTCGTTTAGCGGCCAGATTATGTCTGCTGTCAAAGATGGTTGTCGGCGATCATTTACGAATCAGCCTCAACGGCTCATGGCTGCCATGTACAACTGCTCGATACAAGTGAGCGGCGAAGTTGTTGGTAAGTAAACTCAATGGATTGAACCCAGTGCGTTGCGCTTATAAGTTTAAAACAAATAAGCATCTTGTGTTGGCAAACTTCCTAAAAGTCAAGTAAAGAAGACTAACCTAATGAAGGGGATCTGATTTTTAAAAGTATTTTGTGACCGCTTTAGTAGCAAATCGTGAACAACACGAGGAAATCGAATGTGGCAACCATTCCCACGCGATAATAGACAGACGTGGTAAGAAATGTAGGACCATAGCCACTAAAGGATGGAAAATGAATTTTCGATTCTAGGTGTGGTTGTTATTAAAATATTTTAGCAGTGTGTAGAAGTATGACGAATATTTCTATAGCAAAAACATTTGTGTGAGTTCCACTTGTCCAATAATCATCTGATTTGTAACTATTTCAAAGATATTTGCAGAATTTAAAATTTTCTTGTAATTTTAGGTAAAATCTATGCAATCCTCAGTAGACGTCACGGCAAAATTTTGGAAGGAGACTTGGAGGAAGGATCAGCCTCTTTTAGTATTGCCGCTGTTTTACCAGTTGTCGAGTCCTTTGATCTAGCCAACGAGATACGAAAGCAAACATCCGGTCTAGCCAGTCACCAGCTAACTTTCAGCCATTGGGAGGTACAGTCACAATTTTTGATTGTATGGGTTTTTTTTTTCATAGCTTGTTGTATAGTATAAAATTTGGTTGTTTCAAAAGAAATTTTATTTAATTGAAAATGTGAAGCAGATAACCGAAAACCGGTGCATTAATATCCGCCATAGTTTCTTATCTGATTATTTTGGCCAAACTAAATATTTTCTCCTTTCCATCACCTCCAACAATGGGGGAATCTTACAGATCCTTTCTAGATCATTATTTATGTGTTATTGGAACAAGCAACCTGTATTCAGAAGTTTGCCGTAGGCTTTAAGTTTGCAGTAATTTTTATATTAGATTTTTTTATTTTTCTTAGATAATCGATATTGATCCATTTTGGGTTCCAACGACCGAGGAAGAACTCGAACTTTATGGTGATAAAGGTGATTCCATCAATCGTGCACATGTTTATATGAACTCAGTCCGGCGCCGGAAAGGTCTGGCGGTGTCTGAAAAGGTTGTCGAATTTGCTGAAAAACAACGCACCCTTTCACGAAAAGTTTGATTCTGAACTGTATATTGTCTTCTTTCGTTTGATCTTTTGATATTTGCTTATTGTTACATACGGATAATACATTTTTGGGGAAATTTTCTTTCGTTTTGTTCACGCCTTCCGTTCGTTAAGAACTTTATGCTAGTAGTTAGAACACAGTAATAAAATTTTTCTTTAGTTTTATTTCTGTGGATGGGGACATTGAACATGGGAGGTGTTACGCCAGACCGGGTAAAATATACATATGCGCCTAATTTCTCAATAAATACAAGTAAGGGACAACGGATCCATCTGGAGACTCCGGTTGTCCCATTTTACCTTCTATCCCAACACAGCAATAATCATTTTTTTTTTCAGTCATTCCGTATCCTTTGACTTACCGCCTAAATTTTTTTACTGTTAATCTAGGGAAAATTCAAAAGTTATTGATACTTCAGTAGGTCTTTTTTTTTGTGCATGTCGGACTGGGTTTTAAGGGACGATAGACCAAAATAAAAAAATTTATAGACATAAGTTTTAATATAATAATAGCAAAAACCAAATATAGTATTTTCATATGCTGAAAAAAAATCCAATGGACCGGTTTCTGATGTTGTGTCGAAAACTTCTTAATTGTTTGTGTACTACACAATCTAGGCAGCTCACACGCAAGGAAAACGACTAGATTTTATTGAGCATTTTCCGGATATTATCAGATTTAATAAGTTATTTTTAGTTGAATTACGAATTTTCCCTTTTACTCTAAATAGGGTCCATTATATTCGTCATGAACATTTCAATCTAATTGTTTTTGTTAGTTCGTTTTCTTATTTATGTGCATTCAGTCATCGTCGTTAATTCTCAGGATCTACCTTTCACACGACTAATATCCAGATGGCAAAACTGGGAAATCGATATGGAATCCATTGAAATAGATGCATGCATATTAAAATAGAAGATTGTAGTGATAACGATATTGAAGCTATGATAGCACAAGTATGACAAATTTCAAACTGAAAACTAATAATTGATTGATGGTTTTACATTACAACTTAGAAGTTGACGTAAATATTGAAAATTTGTCTTTTCATTCTATAGTAAGCAAACTTATTTTACCATGTAGATTCATTTTCTGGAAGAGACACGCAAGAGTGAAGTTTTGCAAGATTTATAATGACAAATCTGATGATGACGTTAAGCCTTTTTGCAAGAATAATTCCAATTGCAGATGATGAAAATGGCTCTAGTAGTGCTCATCCAAAATTCTTTTCTGGAAAATAACGCCGAAGAACCTGGAACTGTGCTTTCTTTTTTGGATGATGAAAAAAAATCCATTTCAATGGTGAAAAAAGGCCCTTCTTGAACGAACGACTGTGAAACAGAAGAACTACAAATGTCTGTCAACAAACTTTAAGTGTAGCAAATCTCTTCCAAAATATTGCTTGTAAAATACACGTTGTTAAATCCGTTATCTGCAAACTTCAATTTACCGTGATAAATTTTATTTAAAATTTACTATTCACTAATAGGGCTCGGCCCCGATCGTCTTTGATCGGGGCAAACCGCGGTTTTGCATTTAAAAATCGTCAAACCGTCGGTTCGGTTTGGTCATTTTTTACTGCGGTTCGGTTTTCGGTTTGCAGCTGGGCAAAACCGGTTTGAACCACCATTAAAATTTTTTTTTTTATTTTGCTGAAATTCCAAATCAAGTAATTATCACTAATTGTTGTGAGCGTAATGGCGATCGGCAACTTGTAAATCAAATTTCCGATCAGACTTGTAGGCATCGCGATCGAAAGTTCGTCGATCCTTCCGCCATCTAGCGACAAAATCTGTTACTGATGTTATTGTCCTATGCAAACCGCAAATCCGTCGTGCAAACCGTAAAACCGCGGTGCAGTAAAACCGCGATACAAACCATTAAACCGCGGTTCAATCGGTTTGAAAAAAACGCCAAACCGAACCGCACCGGTTTGTCCTTTTTAAAAAAAAAACCCACGCGGGTCCCGGCCAAAATCGTACCCGATCGTCGCGGGGCCGAGCCCTATTCACTAATTGTGAATGCAAGTTGAGTGAATGTAGGTTAGAACAGGCTTCGTATTGCGTGTTTACATTGTAGTGTTGTAGTAAACGGAAGTTGTCTAGTACATCTTTGAACATCGTCCAAGTTTTCAACAATCCTTTGTCATTTAAATCCCATCTGGCTATGCATTTTTTAAAGTGCGAAAGTTCGCTGGTTACTATGAGTTATAAAAGAAAACAACACAGCTTCAACTAGTTAAAGACTTGCAAAGCCATTACGCAGCTCACGACCTTGTTTCAGGACAAGTTAACGCCCACTGATCGTCGGTGACATCATCCAAGGCCATCGTTACACGTCACTCTTTTTACTACGTCACACACGTACATCACATGCAATGCTAACTAGCTGTGTAGATGAACAAGTCCAAAACTACACAACCATCAACATGTTTCGATTCAAGTTCTTTGATTCAATCTTACATCAGTTTGAAATTTGAACAACTTGACTCAAAATACTCCTTTGATTCCATCAGTTTTACTTAGCGCGATAAACATCCTCCCGCCACACCAAAAAAACTTAGCGAGGCAGAAGAAAGCACGGCAAATGGAGACGAAATGGAATCAAGGTAAGATGCCAATGACCAGCACTTTAACGTCAATGGGGATATTACCATCAGCGGATAATGTGAGAAAGAAAACTAAAAAGGTACCTGATGCATCTCACGGTTTGAAATTTGAATCAAAATTGTTGACGTTGTTTTGCATCCGAGCCCTTGAGGCCGGTTGTAAGTTTGAAGTGACCAAAGAAAGGGAAGACCTAGGCGGTAAATTTGATGACGTGATTTTCCGATATCTAGTCGTGGACGATACGCTTAACGGTAAACCTTGGCGCTATCGCTACCTGCAGGCCAAACACAGGCAGGAAGAGTCATTCAAGATAAATGGGACTCACCTCCTCGAAGACAATGAAAAGGGCCATTTCAGCTTACCAAAATATTTCCGTTCTTTCTGCAAGATGAGAACGAGATGCGAAGACATTCATGACTGCATCCTTTGCACAAACGGTGGTTTTGATTTGAAGGATGTCCAGGAAAAAGGCATCGAGTTGGTGTCGATTAACGACCAACCTGAAGACATTTTAGAATTTGGTCCGCAACAAAAGACAGCTCGTTATAAACTGGAGTTCTCAAAAGAGTTACGAGGAAAAGCGTTATGCGATTGGTCAGACATAGATCGTCTTGCCAAACAGTTGCAAGTCTGCGCGCAAGATCAAACAACAACTGATATAAGATCCGGAGTCTTTAGCAGCTATCACTTAGCTCTAGTCAATGAACATGTCATTGATTCTGCTACCAAAACGTTCCATGTAGACTTCTTGAACAACGCTGAGGATCTGTCAAACGGTGCCCAACATCTTCGCCAAACCATCAGCAATTTAGCGGGGTATGACTGGAAAAAGTGGAAATTCGAATTGAGTAACACATTCGGAAAAAGCCAAACGTCTGCTGAAATGGAAAACTGTCTACCGTTAAAAATCACTGAGGCAGATATTGATACATACCTTGATAAAGTCGTATTTGTGGTGAATATGCCAAACGAAAAGGAATTTGAAGACATTTTACAAGTTGAAGATGTGAATAAGTACTACCCTCGTGAAGAATGCTCCATACAAACAGTCCGTTTGTTACACGAAATGTCAGCTAAATTCTCGAACAAGGTAATGGGCTATTGGTTAACATCAGAAGATGCCAAGAAGATCCTATTAGCTGGTGTTACAAATGTCTCACAACAATATCAAGAAGAACTTGAAAACGATATGGCGTTCAACGAAGTGGCGAAACAAGACATGGCCGTTAAACTAAAAGATTTGCTTGCTAATAATGAAAGAATTGAACGAATTATTACCCGATCACCGAAGCATACAGCTGTTAAAGTCGTTTCAGCCATTCACAAGCTGGCGGAGTACAACAGGAATGGAAGCTTTTTGGTGGTGACACTGAGTAGTCTAGAAGACAAGGAACGTTGGAGAAACATTTTGAAATTAAAAACAGATTCTCACCATCTTCTAATTGTCGTTTGCGATAAAGAAACACCTGATCCTTGTGATTATGCAGATCTTGTTCCGCATGATCAAATAAACAACAAAATAATGTTCATATGTCGTGACAGAACTGCCGGAATGATGGACGAAATCACTTACGCAGATATGAGTGAGAAATTCCAAAATGCTATCCTGCAGAAAACAATTTCGTTCCAAGGGACAAAGTTAACCGTGGATGAGCTGGTTGTAAACGAACCGGACAAAGTCATTGATTGCCTTTCTATAGAAGAGTTGCTGCTCCAGGAGAAAAAAGAAATCAACATTCCCCAACCGGACACATACGACGAAGAATCTGTATATATCAAAAGGTGGTTGACGATTGCATTTAACGAAGCTTTTGATACCAAATTAGCAAATCGCTTAAACTGTACGATAGATGAGCTCCACTAGAAATGCAGAATCACTGCGCAAGGTGAAATTAAATGGTTAGTCACAGACTACAATCGTAAATCCATATGGAAAGAAATTAAAAATCTTACGGATGAAGGAATGTCTTCAAACGCCATCGAAGAGAGCCAACTCATTCGTTTGGAGGAGGGAAGGGAACGATTGCCCATTGTTATCATATCCGGTGTGGCTGGAACAGGCAAATCAACTATCCTTTCCCATTACTACATAAAAATGAAACAAGCAAAACCAGACCACTGGATCATTAGAATCAATCTAGTAGAGCACCAAACCGCTTTCCCACAATTAGTAACAATTTCTGAAAACGACGCCGTTGATTTCTTTGTCAAACAGTTGCACATCGTTGCAAATGACAGCCCATTTTCTCGTTCATTATTGAGGCACCGAATAAAAACGGGAAAGAGAATTGCTTTCATGTTTGATGGCTTCGATGAAATCAGCCATGATTGCCAACAGAAAGTGATTCGTTTGATGAAACTACTCGCCAACAAGAAAACGATTGGGCTCTACGTAACGACAAGGCCCCATATGATAGATGAATTACAATTTGAGTTGTCTCAATTGGCGTATCACCTGCAAATTTTGGCTAAAAACGAACAAATCGATTATTTGATCAATTATTAGCAAGCTAATTTGCAAGAGATTGAAATGGAAAACAAGTCAATTATTATAAAGAAGTTCGCCGAAGCGTTAGCTCAACGTGTATCGCAGACTCTAAGGGATGAAGAGAGGGCCTTCATTGGAGTTCCTTTGCAATGTCGAATTCTAGCCGAGTGCTACCAATCTGAAGTTGAAAAACGGATAGAAAACGACAACGTAGCAGAATGTGTAACATTTAGGCATCAAAATTTCGATTTAAAGAGTCTGCACCACCGCCTTTTGAATACGAAACGGCGAATCTTTCGGGAAGAAAAGGCAAAATCATTAAGTTTCAATCGAATCGGGAAATGTGCAATGGATTTCTTGATCGATGACATTGAGTCTCATCTGACAAAATTGGCCATAAAGACACTTGTCGTGAACGAGAATAAATTAAATATTTTATGGCCCTCTCGGCTGTTATATTTTCAATCGGCTACTGAAAAATCTGAAAAGGAAAATAAAATAACTGATCTAGGAGTAAAATACGGATTAATTCTAATTATGAATGGTGAAGAGAAATCTAAGGTCCAGTTCGTTCATCGCACCTACGCCGAGTACTTCTTCGCCCAATATTTGTATAGAGGAATGGACATAAACAATTTCGACAACAACCAGCTTTTAGATGAGGTCCCTGTACGCAACTTGGTCGTTAATGAAATTTTAGTTGAAGGGAATTATCACGGAGTAAGGGTATTTTTGAATTCCATGCTGAATAAGACAGAAGATGGTCGAAGAACGAATCTACCAATTCAGTTGAAAAAATTTGCTGAAGATTTAGCTCAGAACATCAGTCAGCCACTACCACGTAATGAACCTAATCCCAATGTTCGGCACACCAACGCTTTAACTGTTGCCCTCAAAACTGAAAACTTGTTTCATGTTTTACTCGATTGTCTCGATGGAACGTTGTACGAAACTGAGACGAAGCGAGTCGTCAAGGCTGCATTCCAACGCCCTTTTGACTTTTCTATTTTCTTACATCAGAGCAATAGCCAACTATTTCAAAGAGTTCTTTCTTACTACCGCGGCGCAGACGCCGTTGACGTGGAACGTTTCGTCAATGAATTGTTACACCAACCCATGATGATGAGATATTTATCTCAATCCTATGTCAACGTTTGGAACAACGAGGAGGCAAAAGACGTCGTGAAAATGGTGTTAGATTGTATGGAAAGTCACACAACATATTTCAAACAAGTTTTGAATTCCGAACGGCCACCGTTCAGACCAAGGCACACGTCGGTCACATTACTACATTTTTTCATCTTTAATGACTATTACAACAGCGTCTTAAGCCAATGTTTACGCCTCCTATCTTCCATCTACTCCGAAGACAACAACTTTATTGAACTAATAAAATTTACGTTAAATATGCACGATTACAATAATGATAACTGGACGTGTCCATTCAACAATGGAATTGAGAAGACCCTAGACATTTTACGAGATCTGCCACGACCAAGAGTGATGCAAGGTTTATGTCATTTGGCACTCGTCATTAATGTATTTGAAAAATATTACTTACCGGACAAAGAAGATTCATTGGCAAATCCTCCTCGAATGACTAGACTTCATTGGGCGGCGTTTAATGGCGACGTGGAAGCGATTGAAAGCGTGCGCGCTGAAACGTGCAGCGCAGACGACGGTTTTACGCCTTTCTATGTAGCAGCCACTCGTCACCACCAAGAAATCTGCCGCAAAATATTATCTTCGCTAAAAACAAGATTGACGGATGATGAATTACGAAAACATCTAACTGAGTATAAAGGATTCGCATATACGGCCATGTGGGATGCTATTTGCTTCCACAATCTCAAAATGTTTCAGCTGATCCTTGAATCAGTCAAACAAGCCTTAGGGCGACATTACCTTATGGCTTTGTTGAGATCAGAAAAGCCCGTAGATGCATTTAGAACTTCGCAATTTCATGGATCAGGCTTTTCCATCTTGGGTCTAAACAACCGCATAACGTTGTTCAAAATAATAGCCACAGTTTTACTAAACGACGGCAGTCAAGAGGGATACACTAATTTAAACGATCTAGTCTTCCATGAGAACGCCATAGTCGGAATAGTACTGAACACTATCGAAGAAGAAACGTTTCATAGAATGGTGGACGTGAATGGACTGGAAAATTGGACAAAACGGTTTCTGGACGTCAACGTCCAAAGCGGATTTCGTCTGCTATCAACTGCCATTGTAAGGTTTACTCTCAATCAACGAAGGCAATTCATCAACACCATCACATCACCGAACATTCCAACCTATCAGTTTAACCAAAACAACATCAGCTACTGGGGAAAGTGGTTTGAAGTCGAGTTTGGCGATAAAGATTTTGAAAGTTTGGACTCACTTTTGACATTTTTAAAAGATGATGTTCCAAAACTGATTTTTCATGATAATTGCATGGACGCCATCAAGGCTTTATTGTGTCAGAACTCAAAACTAGCTATTGTTGCATCGAAATACTTTTCGTGGAAACACTACTTCAAATTTAAAGGACACGTCATGAAAAGCGGACCAGAAGTGATCAACGAACTTTTCACTAGTAGATTCACTCAGAAAAAAGTTGTCCGATATTGGGTCAACATTTTGCCATTTTACGTCGGTAAAAAGGGCAAATGTCATTTAAGAAAATTAGTGGAGAGCGTTTTATCTTTACACACTGAAAAGTATAGAAAAAAAACGATTCGGATCAGCTTGTGGAGCAAGTACCTCGACAGCTTTGAATACGGTGACCACGAGGTTGAAAAAGTGGACCAATTCTTGAAACTCGTGTCACACAAGCTGGGCAAAAGAGCCGTCAGGAAAATTGTTCTACACAAAGACTGTACGGGGATTGTTCTACTTGGAGCTGAATTACAACAAAATGCAGAATTGGTTAATGCTCTACTCACCCACTTAAGCCAGGAGGACCGTTACTGGATCCAGCACCTAGTCAGAACGACTGTGTTTTCTTCAAGACGGTATACACGGGACGGCGCCGTCGCACCGTGCCAGTGTCAACCAATGAATGATTGCTGGTGCTGGTACTAGATACAGGTTGGCACAAATGATGAAGGGTAGGAAACGGTGCAAAAACCGTCAACTAGAGTTATTTTAAATACCATTCATCCAAGCAAAATCCAGCAACAGCAAAGAAAGCTAAAATGTCGCAGAGTGCAAAGAGCATTTTCTCTTTGTTTTATGCGCCATGTCTTATATGTATATGCTTGTTTCAACCCCAATGCGTGAAGCTCAGTTTCGAAATATGATCTGAATTAACATTATGTAATTAAAACCAAACAAATGTAAAAAAAAAGCTCTCGAGCGACCTGCTGATGCTCGTTTCACGGTGCATTGATCGCTTTGAAACAATTTTTAAAAAAATTGTATTGCTGAATTCATTGCAAAGGTGACAGCCAATCACAGGTAACCTGGGGCTATTTAGAAAACAGGAATTTTTTTATTCTCAACGTGACACAATAAATTTTGTTCAGACATGTTAGTTTTTTCTATTTGCGCGGATGTATTTGTAATAAATAACCATTACTGTAGAACAATGAACATAATATTTTTATTTAGGTAAGAGTATTAACGTTAAAATCGAATATGAAGCTTAGATTTGAAAGTAAATATCTCAGTTTACTCGTTGATTTCGTTGTATAATGCAATTTTAATGTTTTAGAGAACTGGATGTTCTAGTTCATTTGATCCGACTTCAAACCTTGACAATAGTTTTGGAAACGAAGATATTATTTTTAAGTTAAATTGTACACAAAACAATGAAACCTAAAACGTCGAAGACCTGTTGGGTCTTTGTTCAGGAAAATTTCCTGGTAAATGTTGTAAAAAATTTGTTTTTTCGCTTTATGGTTAGCAAATTTATTTTACCATCTAGGTTCATTTTCTGAAAGCGATACGCAAGAATAATAGTTTTACCAACATTTAAAATGAAGAATCTGATGATGAAGCCTTTCGTAGGGATGATTTCAATTGCAGAAGAATTGAGGAAAAATTCGTCAATGGTGATAAAAGAGGACCGTGTTTTTCTATCAAACGACGAAAACGAAAATGTGGATCAAAATCATACTTAAGTTGTTTCGTATAAATTATTAATGGCTAACAAACATTTTTTAAACCAACAAACGATTATCTTTCACAATAAAGTCTGTGATGGCTCTATCATTTTTATTTCTTAAGGTAAAACTACCTCTGCTTTGTAGCTTGATCTCTAATTTCGTCAACGGCATCTCTAACTGTGTAAACGACCACAGCAAGTATAACAGTTCAAATATGACGTCATAACCGATGATTTTCCGCTGTTTCTTTAGCGCTATTTCCAATCTTTCTTTTTCGTAAATGACAATTTGATTATGTCCAACGAGGCCGCACAACAGAAATGGTTTACTTAAACGTGCTGCTCACGTGCCACCTATCGACTACCGGTTTTTCTTTTTTCGAGTGTAATTATTTTTCTAGCATTAAAAACAATTCAAAAGACAATAGAAGAGGTAACGAATAAAGTTATTTGTTATGGTTGCCAATTTAGTTGATTTTCTTTGTTAATTTAACATTAAACGCCAGGTTGTGTCATAAAGAACCGTAGGCTTTTATCAGTGATAGATCATCTATGGTACAGTATAAATAGCTTACTAAAATTCTTTACGTTTGGTAACGGTGTTAGTTCGCTAGCGCCGTTACTACGTGATACCATATCTGTTACTGACGAGTGTTTATCTAATGCTAATTGCAGGTCTGGGAATGGCTGAAACGAGTGACGCAGCGGTCGAAACGTTTCAATAACGAGGAATTGTGACCACACTAGCTGGTTGCATGGAAAGCAAACAGTGTTTCAAGAATTGTTCGTTTTCGTGTTCCATATTTGGTCATTTCAATTACTGTCCAAACAGCAATTAAAGTCAGGTCGCACATAGGCTTAGATTAATGCATTACAATTCTCGGCCAGAAGGCAAATATTTTTTGTTTAAAGTTTGCTATGAATTCAAAATGTTAAAAAAAAAAAAAAAAACCTATCGAAAAATCAAAACAAAGTTTAAAACAAATAAAAGACACAACCGAACAGAACAGAAAGAATGTTGTTGCATGCAAATTTTCTACCACCAAAATACGAGAGGGAGATAAAATGAAACAACCGCTATACGGTTGCTCGTTTTCGTCCTTCATATTCTATTAAATTTCCCAATAACTCATGATCTTACACAGGACGTCAGGGTCGCCTTCGGACGTGAATCCAGGAAATTTTTTTTTTTTTACCAGATTTACTTTTGTAAATCTGGTAAAAATCTTCGCCACAGCGGTAAGACCAAATTCGTACAACTCTCTTTATTATTTCCGCTCCCCATTTCTACCCTATAACTGTGTAATCTTCTGTTATCAGTTGGCCTATTAGAATAAAATATATTCGACATTGTGGTTACGCCTTCCGAGTTATTTATTTATTCATTTATTATTATTATTGCTATTATTGTCTTAATAACGTAAAGCATTCCTCTTTCCTCAAGAACAATGCTTTACACTTTGTAATGAATTTCAAGTCTGTTGTTACCCATCACATTCAATTGAGAATTGACCATGGGATAATTCGGCACCGTGCTGAATAATCCCCGCCAGGCCTTAAAACTGTGGAAGCCACGTGATTGTTAATTCACGCTTCCTTTCTATTTAGTTGTTAAGTGAATCAATGAATTTTTGACGGACCTCTTTCGATAGGATTGCTCGATATTGCTGAAGTCTACATGGTAATAAAAAAGTAGAAAGGTAAACACTGTCGAATAGTTTGTCAGAAAGGGGATAATTTTGATTTGGGCCGAAATAGAAACAAGAATGGACGTCTGGATGCCTTGGCTGGGGAAGCGATTCATTGAAATAAGTAATAAAAAAAAAAAGGAAACGCGTAATCAAATTTATTTAAGGCCAGGTATCATCATGCTTAATACTAGTAGTGTAAGGTTGACAAGGGAAGGAAGAATGGCGGAAATGGGTCTGTCATTTCTGCGACATTCAAAGGCACTGCAAGAAAACCATCGGATCGATCGGTTGTACCGTGTTCTTTCTTGCGCGACCAAATTGGCCACAATCACGTAGAATCTTGGCAGATGCAAGGATGACGTGACTGATGTTGCCAAGGGGTTTTCTTGTCAACAATGTAATTAGTCGAACGAAAAGGGAAAAATGAAAGAGAAAAAAGCCATTAGC
This sequence comes from Daphnia carinata, assembly GCF_022539665.2. Taxonomy (NCBI): domain Eukaryota; kingdom Metazoa; phylum Arthropoda; class Branchiopoda; order Diplostraca; family Daphniidae; genus Daphnia; species Daphnia carinata. The sequence goes on from NC_081331.1 coordinate 8,390,358, forward strand.
GACAAAGCCACGTACATTTGTATATTATCATTTTGAACCACTTGGTTTTTCCAAATTAAAATTTTTTTGGTTGACCCTGCATAGCACGTTCGTTACCTAATCAAAGATGTTAGTAATCGGAATTATATTCCTTTTTTCCATCACATAGGACACCTTCGTTAGCTTCGCCACTACTTTAAAAAAAGAACGCAATTGAATTGTGCACAACAATAAAAGAAACTCCGTGTTGATTTTTTAAGATTATGTTTAGGAAAGAATATCAGGTCAAAATGCCAAAGCGATGGCGACAAATTGCCAACGCCAATTGTACGAACAAAGTCAACTTGAAATGATTAAGTCGACTGAGGCTTTCGTTGAAAACCATTTGGCGATAGACTGAGAGAAGCTGCGCTCACAGCAGACGCTCAATATCAGAAAAGCGACTGCGTTATATTAACATTTGCCGATGCAAACGTCTACTTACGCAATACCATGCAAAACATACAAATGTCCGACTGTTTTCAGTTACCTACGAAGCTCGTTCGGAAAAAGTCGTGAGCTTTCACAGTAGAACGGCGCTTCTCTTTTCCCAGGCCTGAGCCGTTCATCTCGTTCCATTCAAACCTTTTTAACGAACTACTCGTCCTGCAAAAGAACATCTTCTATGCTTCCCTAATTCTTCTCGATTGGTCGACTTTATGAGGCGGGGACTGTTTCTTGGCGGCCAACTCGTCATCTACTCTCTGCTGATTGTCGCCAACGAGAGTAACAGAATCGAAATACAAGAAAAAAATCAACACAACCATGTCCGTCTCCGTAAATATAGTTGTGTCTAATTTCGTGCACGTCATCTGCCATCACTGTCTCGGCTGTTCGTCGACCAGGGCAGCACCGGCGGCTGTCATCATGACCACGGATCGGCACCTTCATTCAGTACTCCAGAGAATGGATCCACCTTTAAAAGCCATCACGGCGCCCCAACTCTTCTACGTTGCACCGTTCAAGAGCTCCTTCGCCGAGCAATGAGTTTTCAGTTTTTTTCTGAGTATCACCAGTCATCAAAGCATGAAGGGTTAAACGAAACAAGTCGTCGACGTTTGAAGTTTCATTGTTTTGTGTACACTTTTACTTAAGAATAACATCCTCTTTTCTAAAACTATCACTCGTGTCCACGTTTGAAGTTAGATCAAATGAACTAGAACATCCAATTCCCTAAAACATTAAAATTGCATTATAAAATGAAATCAACGAGTAAATTAAGAATATTTACTGTCAAACCTAAGCTTCATATCCGATTTTAGGGCAGCTCAGCTCTGCTCTAAACATGAATAAAAAAGCACGAACAAAAAATCAACTGAATAATATTCGAAAGAAGGTCACCCGATTGCTTTTTTACTTCACCTAGATATAGGAATAAAATCTCTCCATTATTACGAGCTACTTGCTACATTTGAAACGCGATACCTAACTCAAGACGTGCTGTGTATGGATTAAGAATGTACGGTACTCATAACCGAAACACCACGAATTTCCTGCATCATATGACGACATGTTCAAATCATCACATGATTATTTAAATATACAATTTGACGGACGGAGTTTATTTTTTGTTGAAACGAATTTTTTTTTTATATTGACAATGTTTTTATGGCAATCATTTTATATTACAAATTAACAAATATTAACTGTCGCGACCGAGGAGAAGCTTCCCGGTCTTACGGCGGGAGACAATCCAATCCCGACCCGTAATTAGACCATCCGACTTTTCTATTATGGCTTTTTTTCGCATGTAATTAATTTCTAGCATGAAAAAAAATCTTTTTAAAAGACATTAAAAGAAGTAAAAACTAAAGTTCATTTATGAAAATTTTTAATTTTGTTCATTTTGTTTGCTAAATTTAACATGTGCCATAATGAACTATAGCCTTTTATCAGTGATAGTTAGATCATCTATTGTACAGTATAAAAGACTTGATAAGACACCTTATGTTTGGTAACGGTGTTGGTTCGCTAGCGCCGTTACTGCGTGTATATAGTAGCCTTATTAATGATTATCTAATTCTAATTGCAGGTCTAGGAATGGCTGGAAAGAGTGACGCAAAGGTCGTGGCAGGTAAAATAACGATGGATTGTGACCGCGCCGGATGGTTCCATGGAAGGCAAACGCTATAAACTCTAAATGGAAATTAGGTGTCCACACGGTGGATTAAAACGGATGTGATGACCAATCCCACTCTTTTGGGTTAGTTAAGCTTCGCAAATATTTTTATTATATTTAAATCAATCACGCACATCAAAGCACGAATCAAAGCAACTTGATAGAATTACGTGTTGGAAATGGCAGGATATACGTAATTGATACAGCTGAAATAATTTGAATAAAAAATGCTTTTTCATACAAAAAAAAATGTTTACTAACAATAAAATGATTCATCGCTCACGCGGGGAATGTCCGTGGAATGGTGGGGTAGAGAGCCGGAAGTTAGAGTAGCGTTCGATTCCACAAGCAACGTCTATTCTAACCGTAGTTCACAAACCCGTTACCGATAAATTTTTGCATGGCCGTCGATAAAAACAAAACGCGTAAACCTGTGCAATATTTCGTAAAAATTAAAAGGCGTTTCCTACGTTGATTGAATTTATATTTACACCATGCGTTCGATGTTACAGATATAAATTATAGGACATGTTTTAAATATTCAATCGTGTGTCGGGAAATCTAGTAAATCCTATAACTCTTTCCGTTAAAGGCGGTGTGAACGGGAGCGACTGGCAGTTCGTATTCATGGACAGGAGCGACAGGCAGTAATCTCTTTTGGGCTGGAATCCAGCTACGCCAGTAGCCCAGGTCCAAGTGAACTTCTCGCCTTCAGGTGAAACCCATTAGGAGGATCCTTTGTTGGTGTTGCCTAGGGCTTCACCGTACGATTCTTTTCCATAAGAATTGTAGGTGACTCCTTCCATCTTCGTCTGGGCCTGAGACTCTTCGCTGATGGTGTATTCTGACTTGTATGTTGTCCGAAGGCTATAAGATATACAAAATTATTAAAATCCTGACTGAATACATTATGTAAATTCATGTACGGAATGCGCTGACATCTCTTGTATTATCGGTACAAAAAATACATGTTAATATGAATCAAAGGCAATCTAAAATCACGCGAGAAAAGAGTGGGCTTGTATGTCGTATCCGTATTAAATTTAATCTACATTTTATAATCGACGGGGACACCTATAGTTTCTTCCATTAGTAAAGTGTTTGATCCCAGTATCCTAGTTTAGTTTTGAATCGTTTCAATGGAACGAAAATACTTTATTTCGATTACAAAAACGAACGCAGTGATAAAAAGAACAAATGAAATTTATGCTTTGTTCATTCAGTTCCCTATTTATCTTAATAGTTTTCAAATTGAATAAATAATTACGTATATGTAATACATTTTAATAGTGGGACGTGTAGGGGTAATCGTGTGCCGAAAATAATAGAACGTTCGCAAATCCCGGCTACTAAGGATTTCATTATTCTCTTCGATCTACTGCTAGGTGGCTTTTGCGCAGAAGATTCAATGAAATATTAGATTTTGCCGTTAGTTGAACTGTTCGCAGCAACAATATCTGATGCAACAGCTACGATGGGAGTGGGAGCTGGTGCGGAGATGGGAGCAGGGAAGTCGAACTCGACGGAGATCTTAACCTGAACGGGAGTACGAGCTGCAACAACAACTGGTGCATGGGCAGGTGCCGAAATGCGACCAGGGAAGTTATGCTCCACCTTGACTGGGGCAGGTGCAGCGTAAACAACTGGAGCGGGAGCAGGAGCAGAAATTCGAGCAGGGAAGTCGTCTTCGATCTTGACGGGAGCAGGGGCAAGATGAGCAACTGGTGCAGGTGCAGGAGCAGTGATGAGAGCAGGGAAGTCGTACTCAACTTTAACGGGAGCGTAGGGAGCGGCAACGGGTACTTCAACAGCGACCTCCTGCACGGTGACTTTAATCGGGTGCTGGACAGTCACCTGTAGGGTAATCTCGGAGACGCTGCCATAATTGTCAAGTGTACCAGGTTGGCTCCGGGAAAGGCGAGAGTACAAGTCTCTGCTTGCTCCGTTTGACTTTTTGTAGCTTAACAAGCAACCGAAATAATAAAAATGTAATGTTGAAAAAGAGGTACGCTGTTACGTGACACGCTGCGTACTAATTTCAAAAAATTATATATTTTAATGTACAGCTTTTACGAGCTACTTGGGTGCCCAGAGGCTACTCAGTCAATAACAACTTGGAACGTCAAAGTGCACAACAAATTTCAAATAGAACTGTTTTTCATACTTAGATCTAGGTTCAGGCATTGGTGGAGGTGTAGGTAAATGATCACGGTTAAGGTGCGTCTACACTAGAAGTTTTTACGGAAAAGTTACGGTCATACAGACATACAGAATCGATACAGGCATACGGAAAGCTTATTCCGTGCAATCTACACTAGCGATTTTCCGTAACTGTATTCCTGTATTCCTGTAATTCTGTAAGAAAAAAAGTTTGAAATGTTTCAAACTTTTTCCGTAAGCGAGAGCTTCCGTAAGCTGAAAATAAGGGCTGACCAATCAGAATGAAGTATATATTTTTAAATACTTTTTATTAGTACAACAACACATAACTGCAACATTGTTTCTTGATGTTCGTATCCCATAGTTTTCGTGTGTATTTAAAAATTTAAATTTGAAAAATAAACGATATCAAAAACATGGGGCGTAAACTATCTCCAAACAAGAAGAAATCTCCAAAGAAAATAACAGAAAGGTAAATAATTGAATTGTATTGGTTGCTTTTGCTCAGTTTTTGTAAAATTTTAATATTTTTTAGACTGAAACTAGAAACACAAGACATCGAGAGGTTCATTTTGTGTATAAAAAATCATCCTGTATTGTATGACACAGCATTGCATGATTACAAGAACGGACAAGTTCAAGCACAAGCCAGGGCAACAATTGCAGCCCAATTTTATTGCAGTAAAAGCACCATTACAATAATGCATATCAAACTTTAATCGTGGTCCTTTTTTGTTGCATTAGAAAGCTGTAGGGCTCATTCTAGTCCAGTTGTGAAACTGTTTTACATCACGGAGAGCAGCAGGTTGTAATAAAGTATGATACCATGAATGGGTATCCCGGTTTTCTTGCGTATTGTGTAGACGAGTCCACCTACGACCTTCATGAATTTTTTTAAATCAATTATGAAATTTCAAGTTTGAATATTATGAAACGTATATGACAGATTACCAAGAGGATGTTTCCTTCGATATTGACGTTCCTTCATCATTTTTCTTATCTTCCACATAAGTGATAACATCAAAACAATTTCTGTGGTTTCAATAAGCTGGTCTAAACTAAGATCCATGGCTTAAAATAAAAAAAAATACACAGTTAAGCGAATACTTCAGGAAGAACGAAACTTCGAGACTTTTTTCATCAACACTTGAAACAGACAGATTAGAGTTGACACTTGTTTGTTTTGACAACAAAGTTCGCCTAGCGGGATGTGCAGGAACTACCAAAAGGTTGCTCCGCCTTCTATAACGCCCATTTTCCGTATGATGTCTATAAACCTATGTGCAGTATAGATTGCGCTACGGAAAAACTGAAATAGCGTGACAGCAAGACTGTATGCCTTTATGCCCGTATGCCTGTAACTTGTCTGTAAAAATTGCCAGTATCGACGCACCTTTAGAGAGAACTTCTTCAACAGCAATTTCGTCGATAACGAAATAGAGAACATTCTCAAGTTCGCGCAGGTTGATTGGAACAGCACATGCGAAGACTAAAAGACTCAGGAAAACGCTCAGCCTGCCGTACTGAATCGAGCAAAAGAACGCTTAGTAAAAGTGTTTTACGTACGTTCATTCAAACAAACTAATAATACAATAGAGTTGACCTACAAGTATGCAATACGTGATGGATACAAGACCTACCATTTTGCTTAATGTTTAACACAAAGTTCGATTTCACGGTAGTGGTGACGCTGGAAGATTCTGTTTTTCCTACTGACTGTCCTCCGTTTTATATACAGATTTTGATTCAAAAGAAGTGACGCACAGACCGAGAGCCACTGATAGAAAAGAGTGCGTACAAAACCATGTTAGTGTGTGCAGTCACCTTTATGAAACGTGTAGCGCTACTAACGAGCGAAAGCCGGTGATGCATCAAAACATTGCATGGAATAAGGCAACACCTGTGTGAGGTGTGCGATCCAGCTCCGGGATGAAATGCGGCATACGAATACAGCCTGTGTAATATGAAATCTTTGCAATAGATACATGAACTCATTTGGTAGGTGGTTGTGCTACATACCGTCGAGTTCAACGTCCAAATATTGTAATGACCACGTAAAACCTGGCTCAATGTTCTGGTCGACTTGGGTACTTGCGTGCGTTGCATTGACGCACGTGCTAGGGGCACAATGTTTCAGCTGCGCCATGGACGCATGAACCTGTTGCGGAAAAGACGTTGAACGAAACACAAAACAACGAACACTTTTAAATTCCTGTATTTTAGGCCTTGCCTAACGACGTTCGTTTCGCAAAACGTCTCGTCACACTCTGCTAACTCGTCACATTTCGACTCCAAAACCAGGAGGTAAAACAGGGGGTTAGGAATACATGGATGCCAACTAGCCCACGGCTAGCAGGAAGAAAAAACGCTCCAGGGCTAAACGTTAGCATTTCGTCATTTCGCAACATTCGGCCCTTCCTGACAAAAAAAAAGATCTCCTGATCTAACAATAAACAGAGGAATTTGGGGAAAAGAAGAAAAACAAGTACGGAGACGAAAGAGACTGCATAGGCCTACATGTCAACCATATTAAATTAAACTTGGTCGTCTGAGTTTTAAAATTCGAACACAAACAGGGAGAGAACACAAAACTAACAGATACATCGAATTTAATCGGGCGAACGAGTATACTAAGAGATATCAAAAATTAGCGACGGAATCCGGCAACAAATCGGTTTGGTTGACGAGACAGTCTTCCTGATCTTGTGGTGACTGAAGACGTTCTAACTGGAACGTTCTCTTCGTCCTCTTCGTCGTTGGCCGTCGAGTCCGTTCCCAGGTCGTCTTCGTTTCCGATTCTGTCGACGTCCGTGGCGTCTTCTGCAGATTCCGGCTGTTCACTACGGCCAGGACAATCTTCGTCAGTCTCTTCGTCCGGTAGCCAATCTACTTCACGTCGCGGGAAGTAACGTCGTAATTGAGAAACGTGGACGTTAAAGCGGCGCCAGATCCTTTTTCTTCTATGGGCAGGAAGGTCTTCTACCTTGTAGCAAGTTGCTGACACTCGCCTGCAGATTTGATAGGGTCCGACGAATTTGGCCAAAAACTTCTTTGTCCTTCCACTACACCGGGGCTTACGTTCCACGAGCACTAAGTCACCCAGTTCGAAAAGAGGGCTGGGTTTCCTGCGGCTGTCGTAGGTGTGTTGGCTCTTCCGTTGTCTCTTGAAGGTTAGGTGACGCGCGCATTTTCTCCATTTTGTAACCTTCTTTCGGCGTTCTTCGTGAGTTTCGGAATCGTTGGGTGGCCATGGAAAGTTGGCTTCGTGTGGGAGAACCGCTGACCGGCCGTATACCAGTTCGAAGGGAGTAATTTGCGTTGTTGACTGTTTCGCGGTATTGATGGAGAACGCCGCTTTCTGTAGCCCCTTGTCCCAGTCGTCATGTTCGAAGTTCACGAATGCTGCTAGCGTAGCGGTTAGGGTTCTGTTTGCCTTTTCCACCAATCCATTGGTTTCGGGATGTTCGGCTGAAGCTAAAATGTGATGCACTCGCCATTCGTGGAAGAAGTCTGCGAAGGCCGCCGAAGAGAAAGCGGGACCTCTATCGCTGATGAACCTTCGTGGAGGTCCGTGCTGGAGGAAAACGTTGTTTTTTAGAAAAGCGACTGCCGCTTCGGTGCCGGTGTCTTTCACTGCTTTTACTTCGATCCATCGGGTCAAGTAGTCGATACACACTATCACATGGTAGTTCCCATTTGCTGTCTTCTGAAAGGGACCTAGATGGTCTGCTGCTACCATTTCGAACACTTCTTTAGGTGTAGGAATAGGACATAGTTTTCCGACTGGATATCCTACCCGAGATTTGAAAGGTTGACAGAACTCACAGGTACTCACATATGCCTCTACGCTTTTCTTCATGTTCTTCCACCAGAATCGTTGGGATAGTTTAGCCAAGGTTTTCTCTAAACCGTGGTGGCCACCGATCGGTGTATCGTGACATGCAAACAGAAGATCCCGACGGATGATTGAAGGCACCACTAGGAGACGTTGGCAACCTGGCTTGACATTCTTCTTGTACAGTACTCCTTCGTACAAAACGAAACCGTTATTTTCCCTTGGGGGCCGTATTTATCACCGTACCCCTGAAGGCAGAGAACAAACTTCCTTATGTCTCGGTCGGCGTGTTGTAGGAGAGCCAGTTGTCGAGGGGAGTATTCTGCCACTTGGGCTCCGCATAATATTCGGTCGGCCGGATCGGTTAGTTCTTCGACGCCAACGGGGGCCCGAGATAAGGCATCAGCTACAACGTTAGAAGTCCCACTGAGATGTTGGATGTTAATAGAGTATTCTTGAAGAGTGATGATCCATCGGGCTAACCGGCCATTCAGATCTTTCTTTTGCGACAACCACCGCAATACTGAGCTGTCCGTTTTTACCGTGAGCGGCCGTCCGTAGACGTGATGTCGTAGTTTGTTCAACGACCAAACGAGAGCTAGGCACTCCAGTTCGTTACTATGATACTTTTCTTCAGCTGGTGTGAGGCGCCGACTGATGAACGTTACCGGTTGTAGACCCTTTTCTCCGACCAACATTAATACGGATCCAATCCCCTTGATGCTAGCGTCCGTGTATAATTCTATCTTCGATACCCCGTCGTCGCTCACCAGGACGGGCGCGGAGGTCAGTTTTGCCTTTAGTTCCATCATAGCTACTTCGTAACTCTGAGTCCAGTCTCGCTCAACGTCGGCTCCTTTCTTCAGAAGATTGTGGAGAGGCCGGGCGATGGCTGCAAAATCTCGGATAAAGCGACGATAAAAAGAGGCCATCCCTAAGAATGCCCTCAACTGGGTCAAGTTTTTAGGCCGGGGAAAATCGCACACTGCTTCTACTTTCGCCAAATCGGGAGAGATACCTCGTCTATCGATACGGTGCCCTAAATACACCACGTTGGACGTACCAAATGTACATTTGCGTGCGTTTAACGTTAAGCCGGCGTTTTCGATGGCTAGTAGGACTCGGTGGAGCCGATCGTTGTGTTCTTTTAAGTAGCTCCCAAAAACAAGGATGTCGTCCATATAAACGAGACACTCCGTCCATTTTAGTTCGTCTAGTACGCGATCCATAAGACGTTGGAACGTGGGCGGTGCGCCGCACAACCCGAAAGGAAGTCGTAGAAACTCGAACGGCCCGTCTGGGGTAACGAATGCCGTTTTTCTTGGTGTTCTTTAGTCATTGGGACCTGCCAAAACCCACTCTCGAGGTCTAGACTAGTGAAAAATTGAGCTCCGCTAAGGCGATGCAACACATCTTCTATCCTAGGAAGTGGGTAAACGTCTTTGATGGTCAGGGCGTTGAGGCGACGATAATCCACACAAAATCGAATTTCCCCATTCTTCTTTTTCACCAGAACGACCGAGGAGCTCCATGGGCTATGTGATAAAGTGACGACCCCATCTTCACGCATCTTCTGCACTTGGTTTTGAATAATTTTCCTTTAGACTTCACTCACCCGGTATGGTGACGAATGAACGAGTTTCGCTGTGCCGGTTTCTATACGATGTTCTATTAGCTTCGTCAGTCCCTTTTTCGGTAAGAAGCATCGCCAGTGACTTCTGATTACCTCCATCAGCTCTTTCCTTTCCTCTTCGGTTAAATCGGGGTTGATGTTTACTTCAGCCTCGTTGAGCACCAACTCTTCGCCGTCTTTAGAACTGCCCTCCGATTGTAGCGACCCAACTACCGGAGCCGGTACATCGCGTTTTCCAGGAGCCACTGCCTCCACGAATTGTACGCTCGACGCCGAAATGCTCTTCTTTTTCTTCAACTTGACGCTGCAATTTCCTTCTGTTGGAGCTTCCTCTGCAACCAGTTCCTCTTCTACTAGGGCTCCCATAACCATAAATTCGTCGACCGCCTCTCTGTATCCACTTTTGGTCGCGTTAGGAATCGATTTTGATTCGTTTTCCCCGTAATCAGCCCGATTAGCACCCGGTGTTTGACGAGTTCCTTCCGATATAGGTGCCACCGACTCGCCTAACTTCTGTCCAATCTCCTCACTCGCCGCGCCATTGCCGCTAAAATTTTCCGTTAACTTCTGATCGTTCGTAACTTTTACCATAGCCACGCCATCCTTAACACGAATGACCGCTTCGGCTTTCTCGATCCAATCCATCCCCAAAACCATCGGAAAAATTGCGTTTTCCATCACCAACACCTGTCCCAATTCAGTAACTGCATTGTCAAAACGCACCATGAGGTTAGTTTCTCCAGTCAGTGGGAGGACCTGATACTCTAGCGTTCGCCAAGTGTTGGAAGGCTCTCTAACTCGGAAGCTCGACCGTCCGCGAATAAGATCGGCCAGAATGACGCTGTTCTTCGCTCCCGAATCGACCATGGCTTTCAACGGACCAACCCAGAAAACATCCACTTCAATAACGGGACTCCCACTCGATGGTTTTATTACGGGGGCTTGAATGAAATTTACCGCCGACCTTGCCCCGAGGGGTCGGCTGATGCGTTTCCCGACGTCGAGGTGGGCCAGCGCGGATTAGGAGGAGGACAATCACTGAGATGTGGCCAAAGCCCGAGCAATTGTAGCACTGTACTTCGTTCCTCGTGCCCAGAGGGCGACGTTCGAATGTTACTTGCTTGGATGCTGGCTTTTCAGGTACAGGCGACGTAGATCGAGTCGATTTACGGTTTAGGAAAGCTACCTGGCTAGTCAGGGCTTCAACGGCCTGGAACAGCGAGTTGTTGGTTTCCTGGTTCCCTGTGGTTCTCTCGGTTCTCAGTGATGCGCTAGGGGAGTGGGTGACTGGCTCGCAAATAATTTCTAAGCGACGAACTTCAGTAAGGAACGCGTTAACTGAAGCGGGTGGGTTCGCCATCATGACCGAACGCATTTCAGCCCGGTGTAGTCCTCGAATTAGGTATGGGATCAACTCGGCATCGGTAAGAGGTGTAGCTCGTCGACGGCACAACTTCACTTTGTCGAGTGCATAGGCGGATCCGGAGTCGTTCGGCAGTTGTTTTCTCCCTTCCACCAGTACTTGCCACTGGCCTTCCGTTAGTTGTACTTCAAAGGCCCCTCGTATACCGTTAATCCAGTCGTTCCACTGAAGGACGTTTGTTCCAATTTCTTCGTGCCACGTAAGCGCCATCCCAAACAGCGAACTTATGGCGGCTCTTCGTTTATCTACGTCTCCCCAGTTTTCCGCCAGAGCCTTCCGATTAACCAGCTGCAACCAATCCTGGAGTATCTCGTCTGTTGATCCTGAATACTTCACGTCACCTTCGAGCGTTATACGGACAACGGCGGCTGGAGCTGGGATTGGGGGTTGAGGGTCGGGTGGAGCCGCAGCTGGAACGGCTAATAGCCGGTTGGTTAGGGCCGTTAGCAATTCTTGTTGTTGTTGCTGCATCTGCTGTTGTTGTTGTATCTGCTGTTGTTGTTGTATCTGCTGTTGTTGAAGCTGGAACTGCTGTTGTTGTTGCTGTTGATTGGCCGTTAGTGCGGCCAGAGCGGCGTTCAGGACATTCGGATCCATGTCGGTTAGTTCGACTCTCAATGTTTCTTCGGCGTCGAGGAATTCCTCAAGCTTTCTATTAAAGCAACGTTCAGGGAAGCACAAACAGTTTTCGTCACACTGTTGATGCCCCTTTGCGCACACACACCTTGTACAAAACCCTATTCCGCAGCGGCAGCGAGACCGACTCATTCGCACCCCGACAAGCCTGACCAAAATGTCGTATGTTCAAAAGAGTTTTTTTTGTTTGTTTTTTTTTCGTTCGTTTGGTTGTTTCCGCAAAACCAGCGATCACTTAGGTATCGGATGGCGGAGATTTGAGGCGATACGATTCAAGACACTACGCAAAGCAAGGTATACCTCCCTACGACAATGTCGCGCGACTAAAACGAGGGAAAACCGCGTGCTCTCCACGTTACGCTAATCGATTGCGCAGCAAACCAGATGAAACGGGTATAACGAACCCGCGGCGAATTTTACGACTGATTCCGATTTCTACGTTGACTTTCGACGGAGAACTTTCAAGACTGTAAAAAAAAGGAAGAGGAGGTGAAGAAAAGCGTCCCCATTGACCCTTTTCAACTTCAATTGGACGCAACGCGAACGTTGCGAAGCGGTAGACGACATTGCGTCTTGCCGAACTTATAAAGAGGAGCATCTTGAGGATAAAATCAGTGTGACCAAGACCCTTTATCGGAAGAAGGTGAAGTGTCATAGTGTTAACTAAAGAATCTTGTGCGTTATTTGTGCGAACTATTAAATAGTCGTGTACTTTAACTAGGTGGATTAGAGTTGTTAAAACTAAAATAGAATAGTGTCGTAAGTGTTATCAATACTTCCCTTCGGGGCCCGTGGGTGATAGTGAGCGACTTGTGAGCGTTCACCCACGGTGACGGGAACTGGATGTTCGAATTGTGTTCTTCATCAATTGACATCACGGTGCCTGAGTCGTGGGTGTAAAGTCGACGGGATATTATTATTGTTTTAAGTTTCTAGGCTTAATCCCTAAATCCTACAAGTAAGTAATCAAACCCCCCTTTTTTCACGAATGCTACTCATTGTGACCATAGAGCTGAGCAATTCCCGATATTTTATACATGGTCCGTCGAGCCGGAGTAATCTATGAGAAGGTTCATGAGGGGAGGGGGTGAGAATCATTCCTATAAGATACTCTATTAGACTGAGTAAGTCGGTTCCTAGAGTGGCGCGATGCCAATAGAAAGTTCTACGGAAAATTCTAGTTCGGCGGTTCCTAGAGTGGCGCGCTGCCAATAGAAAGCTCTACGGAAAATTCTAGTTCGGCGGTTCCTAGAGTGGCGCGATGCCGACAGAAGCTCTAAGGAAAATTCTAAAATTCGGTCGGTTCCTAGAGCGGCGCGATGCCGGATAAAAGCTCTATGGAAAGATTATACTTTCGCTAATTTAACGGGGAAATTAGTAAGCCGCGTTCAAGACGACGGTCCTATGGCGTACGACCTACGTTCCATTTTTAACAGTTAAAAAAAAAAATAAAAAAATAAAAAAATAAAAAAAAACGTCACTGCGAAGTATCGACGAATTGAACGCATGTAGATCGTTAGGATTGTTCACACCCAAGGGGAACTTAGATTTAAAAAAAAAAATTGTTATTATCATTTTTTCATGCCTATACTTGATTGTTAAATTCTAATCTTAAATAATTCTCATTTCAGCACATATACCCCAGTTAAAATGGAGAAAACACTTCGGCTAATCGAAATTTATAGACTGAGGTTTCAGGAGGTTTTAAGGAGAATTAGCGAAGAAGTTGACAAACCCGAGGCCCCCGAACTTAATGGGGTAGGGGAAGACCTCGCCTCAAAATGGAATGCTCTCCGCTCTCTTTACGAATCCGCGATCGATGACTCCGAGACTGACGAACTAGAAGCTCGGGTTAATGCCATGGAGGATTGCCGAACACAATATCACAAAGCGAGGGGATTAATCGCTAAGACAAAAGAAAGTCGTCAGAGCGTCCCTCCTCCATCTGACCCATCTGAACCAGAACCAGTATCATCACACCATGTTTTTTCAGCAGTCATAGCGAAACTTACGGCAACCAAGATACCAACATTTGCCGGAGAAACATTAAAGTGGCCAGAGTTCTGGGGGCTTTATGAGCTCACGATTCATAATCTACCTGGACTTTCCTCGCTGGAAAAATTCGTAAGGTTAAAAGAAGCCTTAAAGGGAGAAGCATCAGCCGTCGTCGAGGGTTTACCTCTGACCAGCTCTAACTACTGTGCGGCTATTGAGCAGTTACTATCTCACTATGGATCAACAGACGTAATCATTCAAGAGAATTTTAGACAGCTCCATAATTTACCAGTGGTGCCTCCGGGAAATCATAAGGCTTTAAAACAGTTCTTGATGGAAGGAGAAGTGCGAATACGCAGCCTTGAAAGTTTAGGTGTTGCGTATGACGGTTATGCTCGACCTTTCGTATCTCATCTGGTGGACCGCTTACCCAGAAACCTACGCACCGCTTGGTACCGCTCCGCATCTGATCGGGATGATCAAGCCGATGTCAAGGATGTTTTGGCCTTCCTTCGTAAGGAAGTAATGAGCCAGGAGAGGAGCCAATCTTCTGAATCCTCCGTTCGAAAACGTACGAACACGTTGGAGACCTTTACTGGTTATGAAACTAAAAAGACTAGGTTGATTCCTTCGGTAGCCTCGATGACCTCGATGACGAGAACCGGGTTTAAAGGGGATTCCCGGAACGAATGCGTCTTTTGTCGCCTACCCCATTCTCCACTCAAATGTCCCTTGCCTCTACAGAAAAAATTAGAAGCGGTAAAGCTTGGGAGGCTTTGTTACGCTTGTCTGCGAAAAGGACATCAAGTATCCAACTGCAAGAACCCAAATCCTAATTGCAGGAGATGCAAGCGTCGTCATCACACCGCCCTGTGTCGAGACGATAAAGACCAGCCTAATCAAGACGTACGAAACAACCCAACAACGTCCACCACCAAAACCTCGGCTAGCCTATGCACCACTCTTCCGCAAGGCGGAGATATCTTTCTAAAGACCGTTACGGTTTTTCTTTACGGGCCCAAAGGCAAAATGAAGGTCACTTGCCTTATCGACGAGGGGAGTCAACGATCCTATGTCACTGACCATGTCGCTGAAGAATTGGGACTGTCGTACAAGTTCAAACGCTTTCTATATGCTCATTTGGCTCTAAAAATATTGTTGAACCCACAGCTATTCGCTGTTTTTGCCTTGAAATAAGTGGTACTCGAGCCGAGAGTGAGCGTTTTGAACTGAATGCCCTAGCCCAACCGGCACTATGTCTGGATTTACCGGCACCAAAAATATATGCGGTGACAGAATTGTCTGATCGTATTATGGCAGATGAGCGAATTGCGTCGCATTGCCCGGGTCTTAATAGTGTCGACTTCCTCTTAGGAGCCGATTATTGCACCCGCATAGTAAACTACAAAACCATTTCTTGCCAAAGTGGATTGCTTGCTATTTCAAGCAAGTTTGGGTGGTTGGTATTTGGACAAGAAAAACGCCCTGGTGCGTCTGGTATTTTAACCCTTTCTACGGTTATGGGAGTTGAATTATTTCCCGATGAAAAAGAAAATGGAAACGAAGACCTGCGTAGATTTTGGGACCTGGAACACTTTGGTATTTCCGACCCACACCACGGTGGAAACGAGCCGAATCCATTAACTGAATTTAGCAACTTGATCACGAGGAGTTCAAGCGGCCGTTACTCGGTACCTCTTCCATGGCGACCGGACAAAAAGGATCTACTTAACTCCAATTACCATCAGGCCTTGTCCCGATATAAACGCCTTCTACGCCACCTCCAAGAGGATCCGAGTTTATTTAAAGCCTATCACCATCAAATCCAAGAATATATACGGTCAGGTTATGTAAGCAGATTGGGAAGTAGTTCCGATGGCCAGATAACGGGACCTGAGTATTATCTGCCACATCGAACTGTAGTTCGCAACGAAGCCATTACTACAAAAATCCGGCCTGTTTTCGACGCTTCCGCTCGGGGGGATCACGACCTCTCCTTAAATGATTGTTTGGAGACAGGTGATAATTTGAACCCCGAGTTGTTAGAGGTTCTGTTAAGATTCCGCTGGAACCGCGTAGCCTGGGTGGGGGATATCGAAAAGGCCTTCCTTCAAGTGGAAATAAATCCCGAAGATCGAGACGCCCTCCGGTTTATTTGGACGGACGACGTACCAATAGGTGGGGAGCAAATAGAACCCTCTATTTTCCGGTGGAATCGTGTCACGTTCGGATTGTCCCCTAGCCCCTTTTTGTTACGCATAGTCATCCGGAAGCATTTAACCGAGGCCGCTGGAATTGATCCTTCCCTAGCTCGCTATATAGAAGAAAATCTGTACATGGATGATCTTCTAGCCGGGTCCCACTCTGTCGAAGAAGCTTCAAAGACCATCCAGCGCGTCATCAACGCCTTTAGTGGCGCTTGTATGAGGTTGACTAAATGGGTTACAAACGAACCCTCGTTAAAGTTTTCGGTACTCCAAACCGACACCCTTACATCAAGTAACACCGCCTCTCGTCCTATCGGATGTGACGAAAACTCAAAGATTTTAGGAGTCATCTGGAAACCGAATGAAGACTATTGGACCTTTGACTTGTCCAAAATATTAAGCCCGTTGTCCAATATTCCGGAGAGCGTTACCAAGAGACAAATGTTGAGCGTTGAGAGTTGAGATCATCCATCATACTCATTGTGACCATAGAGCTGGGCAATTCCCGATATTTTATACAAAGACTCACGAAATCACCGATGCGACCTCGTGACGAATTCGTAGAACGGTAACGAAAAAAAACCGCGGCGTCGCGAGACAGGACACTGGAATTATTACCTCAGATGCGATCTCGCCGCTGCCACCAAATGTTGCGGAAAAGACGTTGAACGAAACACAAAACAACGAACACTTTTAAATTCCTGTATTTTAGGCCTTGCCTAACGACGTTCGTTTCGCAAAACGTCTCGTCACACTCTGCTAACTCGTCCCATTTCGACTCCAAAACCAGGGGGTAAAACAGGGGGTTAGGAATACATGGATGCCAACTAGCCCACGGCTAGCAGGAAGACAAAACGCTCCAGGGCTAAACGTTAGCATTTCGCAACAAACCGTTGTCACTTACTGGACTACGTCAAAAAATTACGTGTCGTAAAGTTCTTGTTCGTTCTATCCTTTCTCGATTATTTCTTTGTAATCAGTTGTTTACGAGGATAGGTCTCGAAATTGCAAAACATACATAATAGTATAGGGTTTACTGGTTACCTGTCGGCTGATGCAGACTGGCACTCGTTTCTGCTACGGTATTCTGTAAAGATGAAAACGTACTGGGATGGGAGAGATGGGGGGATTCTCAGGTATTCGTAAGAGACTGCCAAATGGGCGTGGTTGATTCCATGTTGATTTAAGCGTCGGATATGAAATGCGGACACGTATTTTATGCAATTCTTATGAATCCTAATGGACACCTTAACCAACAATCAACGGACTTTGTTCTTCACTCTTAATGGTTACGGCAGCTCATCCAATTTTTACTTGTTTTGCGTACCAAAATTTGTATTGTTCTTTGCATCGTAAAAAATATTTTGAATTCATTCCAAGCTTTAAACAAAAAATATTTGCCTTCTGGCTGAAAATTGTAATGCATTGATCTAGGCATATGTGCGATCTGACTTTAATTGCTGTTTGGGCCATCATTGAAATGACAAAATATGGAACACGAAAACGAACAATTCTTGAAACACAGTCTTACGGAAATTACTTCCATTTAATAAAACATAAAACTTTAAAGCGCATTAAACTAACAGGGATACAGAAGTGTCCTGAACCGTTGCCAAATGTAAAGGCAGCCATTTCTTATCGCGCTAATAGATGGTGGGTGAGGGAAGCATCCACACAACTACTGTCTTCACATGCTTGGAACGCCGCAGTGTTCCATCAGTTTGCGGCATGCTTCTCTCACTCATCATGTAGTAGCACGACATAACGTCAGGACCCTAACGTCGACGTTAGGGTGCTGAAAAATCCCCGCCAGGCCTTGAAACTGTGGAAGCAACGTGATTGCTAATTCACGCTTCCTTTCTGTTTAGTTGTTAAGCGAATCAATGAATTTTTGACGGATCTCTTTCGATAGGATTGCTCGATATTGCTGAAGTCTACATGGTAATAAAAAAGTAGAAAGGTTAAACACTGTCGAATAGTTTGTCAGAAAGGGGATAATTTTGATTTGGGCCGAAATAGAAACAAGAATGGAGGTCTGGATGACTTGGCTGGGGAAACGATTCATTGAAATAAGTCATAGAAAAAAAAAAGGAAACGCGTAATCAAATTTATTTAAGGTCCGGTATCATCATGCTTAATACTAGTAGTATAAGGTTGACGAGGGAAGGAAGAATGGCGGAAATGGGTCTGTCATTTCTGCGACATTCAAAGGCACTGCAAGAAAACCATCACATCGATCGGTTGTACCGCGTTCTTTCTTGCGTGTTACCAAATTGGCCACAATCACGTAGAATCTTGGCAGATGCAAGGACGACGTGACTGACGTTGCCAAGCGGTTCTCTTGACAACAACGTAATTAGTCAAACGAAAAGGGAAAAATGAAAGAGAAAAAATCCATTAGCGACAAAGCCACGTACATTTGTATATTATCATTTCGAACCACTTGGTTCCGAAATGAATTTTTTTGTTTGACCCTGCATAACACGTTCGTTACCTCATCAAAGATGTTAGTAGGCCTACTCGGAATTATATTCCTTTTTTCCATCACATTGGACACCTGCGTTAGCCTTCGCCACTACTTAAAAAAAAGAACGCAATTGAATTGTGCACAATGATGAAAGAAACTCCGTGTTGATTTTTTAAGATTATGTTTAGGAAAGAATATGAGGTCAAAATGCCAAAGCGATGGCGAAAACGTGCCAACGCCAATTGCACGAACAAAGTCAACTTGAAATGATTAAGTCGACTGAGGCTTTCGTTGAAAACCATTTGGCGATAGACTGAGAGAAGCTGCGCTCATAGCAGACGTTCAATATCAGAAAAGAGACTGTGTTATATTAACATTTGCCGATGCAAACGTCTACTTACGCAATACCATGCAAAACATACAAATGTCCGACTGTTTTCAGTTACCTACGAAGCTCGTTCGGAAAAAGTCGTGAGCTTTCACAGTAGAACGGCGCTTCTCTTTTCCCAGGCCTGAGCCGTTCATCTCGTTCCATTCAAACCTTTTTAACGAACTACTCGTCCTGCAAAAGAACATCTTCTATGCTTCCCTAATTCTTCTCGATTGGTCGACTTTATGAGGCGGGGACTGTTTCTTGGCGGCCAACTCGTCATCTACTCTCTGCTGATGGTCGCCAACGAGAGTAACAGAATCGAAACAAGAAAAAAATCAACACAACCATGTCCGTCTCCGTAAATATAGTTGTGTCTAATTTCGTGCACGTCATCTGCCATCACTGTCTCGGCTGTTCGTCGACCAGGACAGCACCGGCGGCTGTCATCATGACCACGGATCGGCACCTTCATTCAGTACTCCAGAGAATGGATCCACCTTTAAAAGCCATCACGGCGCCCCAACTCTTCTACGTTGCACCGTTCAAGAGCTCCTTCGCCGAGCAATGAGTTTTCAGTTTTTTTCTGAGTATCACCAGTCATCAAAGCATGAAGGGTTAAACGAAACAAGTCGTCGACGTTTGAAGTTTCATTGTTTTGTGTACGCTTTTACTTAAGAATAACATCCTCTTTTCCAAAACTATCACTCGTGCCCACGTTTGAAGTTAGATCAAATGAACTAGAACATCCAATTCCCTAAAACATTAAAATTGCATTATAAAATGAAATCAACGAGTAAATTAAGAATATTTACTGTCAAACCTAAGCTTCATATCCGATTTTAGGGCAGCTCAGCTCTGCTCTAAACATGAATAAAAAAGCACGAACAAAAAATCAACTGAATAATATTCGAAAGAAGGTCACCCGATTGCTTTTTTACTTCACCTAGATATAGGAATAAAATCTCTCCATTATTACGAGCTACTTGCTACATTTGAAACGCGATACCTAACTCAAGACGTGCTGTGTATGGATTAAGAATGTACGGTACTCATAACCGAAACACCACGAATTTCCTGCATCATATGACGACATGTTCAAATCATCACATGATTATTTAAATATACAATTTGACGGACGGAGTTTATTTTTTGTTGAAACGAATTTTTTTTTTATATTGACAATGTTTTTATGGCAATCATTTTATATTACAAATTAACAAATATTAACTGTCGTGACCGAGGAGAAGCTTCCCGGTCTTACGGCGGGAGACAATCCAATCCCGACCCGTAATTAGACCATCCGACTTTTCTATTATGGCTTTTTTCGCATGTAATTAATTTCTAGCATGAAAAAAAATCTTTTTAAAAGACATTAAAAGAAGTAAAAACTAAAGTTCATTTATTAAAATTTTTAATTTTGTTCATTTTGTTTGCTAAATTTAACATGTGCCATAATGAACTGTAGCCTTTTATCAGTGATAGTTAGATCATCTATTTTACAGTATAAAAGACTTGATAAGACAATTTATGTTTGGTAACGGTGTTGGTTCGCTAGCGCCGTTACTGCGTATATGTGCGTTACTAATGAATGTTTATCTAATTGCAGGTCTGGGAATGGCTGAAAAGAGTGACGCAAAGGTCGCGGCAGTTTGAACAACGATGGATTGTGACCACACTAGCTGATTATATGGAAGGGAAACGCCATAAACTCTAAATGGAAATTAGGTGTCCACATGAATTATAAACGGTGGATTAATGCGGATATGGAGACCAAACCCACTCTTTTTCTTACGTTACTGGTAAGTTGAACATAAATGTTTTTTTATGGTTGTTTTAATAATTTTATAGTTGTCGCTAAAAGAAAGTTCACCGAGCCGAAAGAATTAGAGTAGTGTGCGATTCCATAAACGACGTGCACAAGCTCGTTACGACAAATATTTGCATGGCCATCTATAGAAACAAACGTGTAAAGCTGTGCAATACTTTGTAGAAATAAAAGGCGTTTTCTTGCGTTGATTGCATTGATATTTACACCAAGCGTTCGATATACAGACATAAATTATAGGACATGTTTTTAATATTCAATCGCGTGTCGGGAAATCTAGTAGATCTTGTAACCCTTTCCATTGAAGGGGATGTGAACGGGAGCAACTGGGAGCTCATATTCATGGACGGGAGCGACTGGGAGTTCGTATTCGTGGACGGGAGCGACGGGCAAGTGATCTCCTTTGGGCTGGAATCCAGCTTCATCGGCAGCCCAGGTCAAAGTGAACTTGTCGCCTTCGGGGGAGATCCAGTAGGAAGATCCCTTGTTGGTGTTGCCGAAGACTTCACCGTACGATTCTTTCCCGTAAGAATCGTAGATGACTCCTTGTATCTTCTTCTGTACCTGAGATTCTTCGCGGGTGGTGTAGTCTGACTGGGCATAGCTGTGGATTGAAATGATTGAATTTTTCGAATGAGTTTCTTTAATTCTTAAATTAATGAGCATAAAGTATGAAATTTGATTAACCTCCACTGGCTGCTGCCATCGATGTTGCGCTCATCGGATTGGCTGGTGATGGTGATGTCGGCGTATTTGTTATCCTTGTTGTAGCTGGGAGTAGGGTAGGCTGGTGCTGGGTAGGCTGGTGCTGGGTAGGCTGGTGCTGGGTAGGCTGGTGTGGAGTAGGCTGGTGCAGGGTACTTTGGTGCAGGGTAGCTTGGCGCAGGATAGCTGGGAGCTTTGTATTCCGGCTTGTAGCTGGATGGAACAGCGGCAGCCACAGCCAAGAAAGTGGCGACGAAGAACTGGCGGCAAAGTATCGTCGTTAATTAAAACTCATAAATATTTTATTGTAATCGGAAATAATGAAGAATTAATTGCCTTACAAGTTTCATGTTGGACTAGGTTGATTTGATGAACAATTGATGCATATGGTTCTCCATTTCTGGTCTTATATAGTCAAGTGAATGTTAAATTACATTCGATTGACCTAGTTGTTCTGGCAGCCAGATTTCATTCAAGCAACTAGACTTGGGCGTTGTTCAAGAATAGAGCACTCTCACTTTTCACATCAGCCACATTACAGAATTGTTTTAGAAAAACCAACTTGTAGTTAGGGATAACAACTTCTGAGCATCTTTAGCTGAGTACCTTGCTACTCCAGCACAAACGTATGGTAGCGTGAATCACGAATAAGGACGACTGTATGTTCAATTCTATGAATACAAGTTTTAGATGACAATGTTGCTGAATTATTGGGACAAGCATATTATCTTTTGGTGCTATTTACCGAATGCAATCACTGCATTGCAATAGCCATGGCCTGGAATGTGAAGCATAGTTAACCACCAAAGGGCGATGCTCATCGCTTTCAGAACTAGGTCAAGAAAGGAAATGAAATAGAAAACGAACACAGCCAATATTTTTCTCCGCTATTTATGCCTGACTGAAAGTAATTGAAGCCATCAGTTGTTCAACTCCTCAACAGCAGTCAACATGAAACTTGTAAACGGCATTTTATTTTTGATTTTATCACTTAACAGTTTCATTGCTTATCAATTTCTTTTCGTAGATCATCATCGCCGCTTTCTTGGCCATCGCTGCCGCTGTTCCATCCAGCTACAAGCCGGAGTACAAAGCTCCAAGCTACTCTGCACCAAGCTACCCTGCACCAAAGTACCCAGCACCAGCCTACCCCGCACCAGCCTACCCCGCACCAGCCTACTCTGCACCAGCCTACTCCGCACCAGCCTACTCCGCACCAGCCTACTCCGTACCAGCCTACTCCGCACCAGCCTACTCCGCACCAGCCTACAACAAGGATAACAAATACGCTGACATCACTATCGTCAGCCAGTCCGATGTCCGCAACCTCGATGGCAGTAGCCAGTGGAGGTAAATTTATTTTTTATATTCATTAATTCAAGATTTAAAGATAATCACATTTTAAAATAAATAATTATTCCAACTCACAGCTATGCCCAGTCTGACTACACCACCCGTGAAGAGTCTCAGGTCCAGAAGAAGATGCAAGGAGTCACCTACGACTCTTACGGAAAAGAATCGTACGGTGAAGTCCTAGGAAATACCAACAAAGGATCTTCCTACTGGGTGTCTCCTGAGGGTGAGAAATTCACTTTGACCTGGACCGCTGATGATGCCGGATTCCAGCCCAAAGGTGACCATTTGCCTGTAGCCCCCGTTCACGAATACGAGCTCCCAGTTGCTCCCGTTCACGAATACGAACTCCCAGTTGCCCCTGCTCTCCCTTATTCGCGCACTGGACCTGGTTACTAAGTTGTACACTCTTTCCTCCGTGAAAATTGAAGGGCGTGAGCCATCCGAATGTAATTTATTGATGAGATATAAACGCAAAGTATGTTTTGATTTCCGTAAAAGGCAATGATCTGAGTAGTAGTAAAACAAATGTTTCCTTATACGAATGGAACTTCTTTATGTCGTAGCCAGGGCAGTTGTTACCTTCGTTACCACTGGTTTCTGCCATTGCCATTCGTCGAAAACAAAGCGACGAAGGTGACCGGTTTTACACCAATTACATCAACTAAGCTACTAATCACGTTTTCTCTGATAATATTGCCAACGTTGCAAGACCGGCACAATTACAAGAATTGAACGGTTTAGTTATGCGTGCTAGTCACGTGCCACCTAGTGACGACCGAGGAGAAGCTTCCCGACCTTACGGCGGGAGACGATCCAATCCCGACCCGTAATTAGGCCATCCGACTTTCCTATTATGGCTTTTTTTTCGTATGTAATTAATTTCTAGCATGAAAAAAATCTTTTTAAAAGACATTAAAAGAAGTAAAGAATAAAGTTCATTTATTAAAATTTTCAATTTTGTTCATTTTGTTTGCTAAATTTAACATGTGCCATAATGAACTGTAGATTTTTATCAGTGATAGTTAGATCATCTATTATACAGTATAAAAGACTTGATAAGACAATTTATGTTTGGTAACGGTGTTGGTTCGCTAGCGCCGTTACTGCGTGTATATAGTAGCCTTATTAATGATTATCTAATTCTAATTGCAGGTCTAGGAATGGCTGGAAAGAGTGACGCAAAGGTCGTGGCAGGTAAAATAACGATGGATTGTGACCGCGCCGGATGGTTCCATGGAAGGCAAACGCTATAAACTCTAAATGGAAATTAGGTGTCCACACGGTGGATTAAAACGGATGTGATGACCAATCCCACTCTTTTGGGTTAGTTAAGCTTCGCAAATATTTTTATTATATTTAAATCAATCACGCACATCAAAGCACGAATCAAAGCAACTTGATAGAATTACGTGTTGGAAATGGCAGGATATACGTAATTGATACAGCTGAATTATTTTGAATAAAAAATGCTTTTTCATACAAAAAAAAATGTTTACTAACAATAAAATGATTCATCGCTCACGCGGGGAATGTCCGTGGAATGGTGGGGTAGAGAGCCGGAAGTTAGAGTAGCGTTCGATTCCACAAGCAACGTCTATTCTAACCGTAGTTCACAAACCCGTTACCGATAAATTTTTGCATGGTCGTCGATAAAAACAAAACGCGTAAACCTGTGCAATATTTCGTAAAAATTAAAAGGCGTTTCCTACGTTGATTGAATTTATATTTACACCATGCGTTCAATGTTACAGATATAAATTATAGGACATGTTTTAAATATTCAATCGTGTGTCGGGAAATCTAGTAAATCCTATAACTCTTTCCGTTAAAGGCGGTGTGAACGGGAGCGACTGGCAGTTCGTATTCATGGACAGGAGCGACAGGCAGTAATCTCTTTTGGGCTGGAATCCAGCTACGCCAGCAGCCCAGGTCTAAGTGAACTTCTCGCTTTCAGGTGAAACCCATTAGGAGGAACCTTTGTTGGTGTTGCCTAGGGCTTCACCGTACGATTCTTTTCCATAAGAATTGTAGGTGACTCCTTCCATCTTCGTCTGGGCCTGAGACTCTTCGCTGATGGTGTATTCTGACTTGTATGTTGTCCGAAGGCTATAAGATATACAAAATTATTAAAATCCTGACTGAATACATTATGTAAATTCATGTACGGAATGCGCTGACATCTCTTGTATTATCGGTACAAAAAATACATGTTAATATGAATCAAAGGCAATCTAAAATCACGCGAGAAAAGAGTGGGCTTGTATGTCGTATCCGTATTAAATTTAATCTACATTTTATAATCGACGGGGACACCTATAGTTTCTTCCATTAGTAAAGTGTTTGATCCCAGTATCCTAGTTTAGTTTTGAATCGTTTCAATGGAACGAAAATACTTTATTTCGATTACAAAAACGAACGCAGTGATAAAAAGAACAAATGAAATTTATGCTTTGTTCATTCAGTTCCCTATTTATCTTAATAGTTTTTAAATTGAATAAATAATTACGTATATGTAATACATTTTAATAGTGGGACGTGTAGGGGTAATCGTGTGCCGAAAATAATAGAACGTTCGCAAATCCCGGCTACTAAGGGTTTCATTATTCTCTTCGATCTACTGCTAGGTGGCTTTTGCGCAGAAGATTCAATGAAATATTAGATTTTGCCGTTAGTTGAACTGTTCGCAGCAACAATATCTGATGCAACAGCTACGATGGGAGTGGGAGCTGGTGCGGAGATGGGAGCAGGGAAGTCGAACTCGACGGAGATCTTAACCTGAACGGGAGTACGAGCTGCAACAACAACTGGTGCATGGGCAGGTGCCGAAATGCGACCAGGGAAGTTATGCTCCACCTTGACTGGGGCAGGTGCAGCGTCCTCCGTTTTATATACAGATTTTGATTCAAAAGAAGTGACGCACAGACCGAGAGCCACTGATAGAAAAGAGTGCGTACAAAACCCTGTTAGTGTGCGCAGTCACCTTTATGAAACGTGTGGCGCTACTAACGAGCGAAAGCCGGTGATGCATCAAAACATTGCATGGAATAAGGCAACACCTGTGTGAGGTGTGCGATCCAGCTCCGGGATGAAATGCGGCATACGAATACAGCCTGTGTAATATGAAATCTTTGCAATAGATACACGAACTCATTTGGTAGGTGGTTGTGCTACATACCGTCGAGCTCAACGTCCAAATATTATAATGACCACGTAAAACCTGGCTCAATGTTCTGGTCGACTTGGGTACTTGCGTGCGTTGCATTAACGCACGTGCTAGGGGCACAATGTTTCAGCTGCGCCATGGACGCATGAACCGTGTGTCACTTACTGGACTACGTCAAAAAATTACGTGTCGTAAAGTTCTTGTTCGTTCTATCCTTTCTCGATTATTTCTTTGTAATCAGTTGTTTACGAGGATAGGTCTCGAAATTGCAAAACATACATAAAAGTATAGGGTTTACTGGTTACCTGTCGGCTGATGCAGACTGGCACTCGTTTCTGCTACGGTATTCTGTAAAGATGAAAACGTACTGGGATGGGAGAGATGGGGGGATTCTCAGGTATTCGTAAGAGACTGCCAAATGGGCGTGGTTGATTCCATGTTGATTTAAGCGTCGGATATGAAATGCGGACACGTATTTTATGCAATTCTTATGAATCCTAATGGAAAAATCTGGTGGCAACACCTTGACCAACAATCAACGGACTTTGTTCTTCACTCTTAATGGTTCTTCTCTAGAACTGACCACGTGATAGTTCAGTAATAGTGGGAAGAGGCCAAAAAAACAATGAGTAAAACGAGAATTAGAGTGGAAACGGAAAGATTAGCTCGCAAGAAGTTAATGGAAGATGTGATAACGATCCGCAAAAATCAGGCAAGGCACCCATCTTTGTATGAATAATTTAAACCGCTCATCGTGCATAGTTCAAATTTCTTTAGATTGGCAAAAGACTGTTTGTAGCACGACAGGAAAGAGAGCGACATTTACTTGATGGGGGGGGGGGGACTTATTCGTTCGCTCGAGAGCTACCATAATCAAACGAAAATGAAGGAGATGGACTTAAAAAAAACGAAGGGAGATCTGTTGGCTCAAACTGATTAAAAACAACGTAGTGAAGAAGAATTAATTAGGCTAGAAGAGCAAAAACGCAAATACCAAGAAATCATGGAAGCAGTCCACAGCCAAAAGCATTGGAATGTTGCTATGGATAGAAACCTAAATACCTAAACTTCTCAGGGCAAGAATATGTTAGCAGCAATTGCCATTTTAGCTGCCTTAAACATAAGCTGATAGATTTGTATCATGCCATACGTATCTTCTTCTATTTACTGGTTTCCTGTTAAACGAAAGATTCCTCACTTTCCTCCCAGCTAAAAATCAAACGACTATTAAGCCTTACCTCAATCGCCAGCCCTAGGAGGCATCGCCCAATCTTTTTCCCTTGCCTTTTAATTCGCTCAACGGTATAGCGCACTTTTTTTCCCATTGCCTTTTAGTTCACTCACTGGTATCGCCCACTCTATCACGTTTTTTTTAATATTTCCCATTACCTTTTAATTCGCTCATTATTATCGATCGTTGTTACACGCCTCTTCGTCCGCTAGTGTACTTACTAATGGCTTATTCGCGCTTGTAGTATTACACCACCACAACCTACGCTTCTCCGCCCTACGACATTAAGGCTTCAAAACATTGCTGTGCGCGAGCTATACAACAGCTGTTTCGTACTACGTCACTACAGAGGTGCCCAAGTATAACGTAGCTTCAACATACTACAACGCAGTTGCCTCATCTTATTCGCTGAGAGGGCCTACTGCACTGAAGCCCCGAAGTCCTAACTCTGCCCCAAGTCACTACCCCAAGGCTGCTCCTTCGCGCTATGTGGAACCTACCTACTACACCACAACTTGTGCTACCTCGTCTTACTTCAGCACAAAGGCTGCAGACTACTACACTACCACGCACGCTCCCCCCAGCTTACTACACTGCTGCCCCCATGTATTACAAGACGGAGGCTCCACTGTATAACACTACAAAGGCTCTTGAATACACCACAACCTATGATGCACCAAGCTACTATGCAGAAGCCCCGAAGCACTACGCCACCACTTCCACCGCTCCTTATTACACTGAGGCTTCGCGCTACTACATTACATAGGCTGCCGAGTACTCAACAACGTATGTTTCGCCAAGTTACTATACCGAGCTTCCCAAGTACTGTACCACTACTTATGCTGCTTCAGTTTACTACACCGAAGCTCCCCAATACTACACCACAAAGGTCGCTGAATACTATACTACTGCAGCTCCAGAGATACCAAGAAAGCTGAGTATTACACAACCACCACTCCGCTGCAGCTTACTACACTGAGGCCCAACAGTACTACATTAAAAAGTCTCCCGAGTACTACACCACAACGTGTGCTACACCAAGTTATTACACTGAAGCTCCAGTTTACCACACAACAACCTATGCCACTCCTAGCTACAACACCGAGCCCCTAACCGAGATTACTGCCTGTCGCTCCTGTCCATGAATGCGAACTGCCAGTCGCTCCCGTTCACACCGCCTTTAACGGACAATTATGGCAGCGTCTCCGAGATTACCCTACAGGTGACTGTCCAGCACCCGATTAAAGTCACCGTGCAGGAGGTCGCTGTTGAAGTACCCGTTGCCGCTCCCTACGCTCCCGTTAAAGTTGAGTACGACTTCCCTGCTCTCATCACTGCTCCTGCACCTGCACCAGTTGCTCATCCTGCCCCTGCTCCCGTCAAGATCGAAGACGACTTCCCTGCTCGAATTTCTGCTCCTGCTCCCGCTCCAGTTGTTTACGCTGCACCTGCCCCAGTCAAGGTGGAGCATAACTTCCCTGGTCGCATTTCGGCACCTGCCCATGCACCAGTTGTTGTTGCAGCTCGTACTCCCGTTCAGGTTAAGATCTCCGTCGAGTTCGACTTCCCTGCTCCCATCTCCGCACCAGCTCCCACTCCCATCGTAGCTGTTGCATCAGATATTGTTGCTGCGAACAGTTCAACTAACGGCAAAATCTAATATTTCATTGAATCTTCTGCGCAAAAGCCACCTAGCAGTATATCGAAGAGAATAATGAAATCCTTAGTAGCCGGGATTTGCGAACGTTCTATTATTTTCGGCACACGATTACCCCTACACGTCCCACTATTAAAATGTATTACATATACGTAATTATTTATTCAATTTGAAAACTATTAAGATAAATAGGGAACTGAATGAACAAAGCATAAATTTCATTTGTTCTTTTTATCACTGCGTTCGTTTTTGTAATCGAAATAAAGTATTTTCGTTCCATTGAAACGATTCAAAACTAAACTAGGATACTGGGATCAAACACTTTACTAATGGAAGAAACTATAGGTGTCCCCGTCGATTATAAAATGTAGATTAAATTTAATACGGATACGACATACAAGCCCACTCTTTTCTCGCGTGATTTTAGATTGCCTTTGATTCATATTAACATGTATTTTTTGTACCGATAATACAAGAGATGTCAGCGCATTCCGTACATGAATTTACATAATGTATTCAGTCAGGATTTTAATAATTTTGTATATCTTATAGCCTTCGGACAACATACAAGTCAGAATACACCATCAGCGAAGAGTCTCAGGCCCAGACGAAGATGGAAGGAGTCACCTACAATTCTTATGGAAAAGAATCGTACGGTGAAGCCCTAGGCAACACCAACAAAGGTTCCTCCTAATGGGTTTCACCTGAAAGCGAGAAGTTCACTTAGACCTGGGCTGCTGGCGTAGCTGGATTCCAGCCCAAAAGAGATTACTGCCTGTCGCTCCTGTCCATGAATACGAACTGCCAGTCGCTCCCGTTCACACCGCCTTTAACGGAAAGAGTTATAGGATTTACTAGATTTCCCGACACACGATTGAATATTTAAAACATGTCCTATAATTTATATCTGTAACATTGAACGCATGGTGTAAATATAAATTCAATCAACGTAGGAAACGCCTTTTAATTTTTACGAAATATTGCACAGGTTTACGCGTTTTGTTTTTATCGACGACCATGCAAAAATTTATCGGTAACGGGTTTGTGAACTACGGTTAGAATAGACGTTGCTTGTGGAATCGAACGCTACTCTAACTTCCGGCTCTCTACCCCACCATTCCACGGACATTCCCCGCGTGAGCGATGAATCATTTTATTGTTAGTAAACATTTTTTTTTGTATGAAAAAGCATTTTTTATTCAAAATAATTCAGCTGTATCAATTACGTATATCCTGCCATTTCCAACACGTAATTCTATCAAGTTGCTTTGATTCGTGCTTTGATGTGCGTGATTGATTTAAATATAATAAAAATATTTGCGAAGCTTAACTAACCCAAAAGAGTGGGATTGGTCATCACATCCGTTTTAATCCACCGTGTGGACACCTAATTTCCATTTAGAGTTTATAGCGTTTGCCTTCCATGGAACCATCCGGCGCGGTCACAATCCATCGTTATTTTACCTGCCACGACCTTTGCGTCACTCTTTCCAGCCATTCCTAGACCTGCAATTAGAATTAGATAATCATTAATAAGGCTACTATATACACGCAGTAACGGCGCTAGCGAACCAACACCGTTACCAAACATAAATTGTCTTATCAAGTCTTTTATACTGTATAATAGATGATCTAACTATCACTGATAAAAATCTACAGTTCATTATGGCACATGTTAAATTTAGCAAACAAAATGAACAAAATTGAAAATTTTAATAAATGAACTTTATTCTTTACTTCTTTTAATGTCTTTTAAAAAGATTTTTTTCATGCTAGAAATTAATTACATACGAAAAAAAAGCCATAATAGGAAAGTCGGATGGCCTAATTACGGGTCGGGATTGGATCGTCTCCCGCCGTAAGGTCGGGAAGCTTCTCCTCGGTCGTCACTAGGTGGCACGTGACTAGCACGCATAACTAAACCGTTCAATTCTTGTAATTGTGCCGGTCTTGCAACGTTGGCAATATTATCAGAGAAAACGTGATTAGTAGCTTAGTTGATGTAATTGGTGTAAAACCGGTCACCTTCGTCGCTTTGTTTTCGACGAATGGCAATGGCAGAAACCAGTGGTAACGAAGGTAACAACTGCCCTGGCTACGACATAAAGAAGTTCCATTCGTATAAGGAAACATTTGTTTTACTACTACTCAGATCATTGCCTTTTACGGAAATCAAAACATACTTTGCGTTTATATCTCATCAATAAATTACATTCGGATGGCTCACGCCCTTCAATTTTCACGGAGGAAAGAGTGTACAACTTAGTAACCAGGTCCAGTGCGCGAATAAGGGAGAGCAGGGGCAACTGGGAGTTCGTATTCGTGAACGGGAGCAACTGGGAGCTCGTATTCGTGAACGGGGGCTACAGGCAAATGGTCACCTTTGGGCTGGAATCCGGCATCATCAGCGGTCCAGGTCAAAGTGAATTTCTCACCCTCAGGAGACACCCAGTAGGAAGATCCTTTGTTGGTATTTCCTAGGACTTCACCGTACGATTCTTTTCCGTAAGAGTCGTAGGTGACTCCTTGCATCTTCTTCTGGACCTGAGACTCTTCACGGGTGGTGTAGTCAGACTGGGCATAGCTGTGAGTTGGAATAATTATTTATTTTAAAATGTGATTATCTTTAAATCTTGAATTAATGAATATAAAAAATAAACTTACCTCCACTGGCTGCTGCCATCGAGGTTGCGCTCATCAGATTGGCTGGTGATCGTAATGTCAGCGTATTTGTTATCCTTGTTGTAGGCTGGTGCGGAGTAGGCTGGTGCGGAGTAGGCTGGTACGGAATAGGCAGGTGCGGAGTAGGCTGGTGCGGAGTAGGAAGGAGCAGAGTAGGCTGGAGCAGAGTAGGCTGGAGCAGAGTAGGCTGGTGCTGGGTACTTTGGTGCAGGGTAGCTTGGTGCAGAGTAGCTTGGAGCTTTGTACTCCGGCTTGTAGCTGGATGGAACAGCGGCAGCGATGGCCAAGAAAGCGGCGATGATGATCTACGAAAAGAAATTGATAAGCAATGAAACTGTTAAGTGATAAAATCAAAAATAAAATGCCGTTTACAAGTTTCATGTTGACTGCTGTTGAGGAGTTGAACAACTGATGGCTTCAATTACTTTCAGTCAGGCATAAATAGCGGAGAAAAATATTGGCTGTGTTCGTTTTCTATTTCATTTCCTTTCTTGACCTAGTTCTGAAAGCGATGAGCATCGCCCTTTGGTGGTTAACTATGCTTCACATTCCAGGCCATGGCTATTGCAATGCAGTGATTGCATTCGGTAAATAGCACCAAAAGATAATATGCTTGTCCCAATAATTCAGCAACATTGTCATCTAAAACTTGTATTCATAGAATTGAACATACAGTCGTCCTTATTCGTGATTCACGCTACCATACGTTTGTGCTGGAGTAGCAAGGTACTCAGCTAAAGATGCTCAGAAGTTGTTATCCCTAACTACAAGTTGGTTTTTCTAAAACAATTCTGTAATGTGGCTGATGTGAAAAGTGAGAGTGCTCTATTCTTGAACAACGCCCAAGTCTAGTTGCTTGAATGAAATCTGGCTGCCAGAACAACTAGGTCAATCGAATGTAATTTAACATTCACTTGACTATATAAGACCAGAAATGGAGAACCATATGCATCAATTGTTCATCAAATCAACCTAGTCCAACATGAAACTTGTAAGGCAATTAATTCTTCATTATTTCCGATTACAATAAAATATTTATGAGTTTTAATTAACGACGATACTTTGCCGCCAGTTCTTCGTCGCCACTTTCTTGGCTGTGGCTGCCGCTGTTCCATCCAGCTACAAGCCGGAATACAAAGCTCCCAGCTATCCTGCGCCAAGCTACCCTGCACCAAAGTACCCTGCACCAGCCTACTCCACACACCAGCCTACCCAGCACCAGCCTACCCAGCACCAGCCTACCCAGCACCAGCCTACCCTACTCCCAGCTACAACAAGGATAACAAATACGCCGACATCACCATCACCAGCCAATCCGATGAGCGCAACATCGATGGCAGCAGCCAGTGGAGGTTAATCAAATTTCATACTTTATGCTCATTAATTTAAGAATTAAAGAAACTCATTCGAAAAATTCAATCATTTCAATCCACAGCTATGCCCAGTCAGACTACACCACCCGCGAAGAATCTCAGGTACAGAAGAAGATACAAGGAGTCATCTACGATTCTTACGGGAAAGAATCGTACGGTGAAGTCTTCGGCAACACCAACAAGGGATCTTCCTACTGGATCTCCCCCGAAGGCGACAAGTTCACTTTGACCTGGGCTGCCGATGAGGCTGGTTTCCAACCCAAAGGAGATCACTTGCCCGTCGCTCCCGTCCACGAATACGAACTCCCAGTCGCTCCCGTCCATGAATATGAGCTCCCAGTTGCTCCCGTTCACATCCCCTTCAATGGAAAGGGTTACAAGATCTACTAGATTTCCCGACACGCGATTGAATATTAAAAACATGTCCTATAATTTATGTCTGTATATCGAACGCTTGGTGTAAATATCAATGCAATCAACGCAAGAAAACGCCTTTTATTTCTACAAAGTATTGCACAGCTTTACACGTTTGTTTCTATAGATGGCCATGCAAATATTTGTCGTAACGAGCTTGTGCACGTCGTTTATGGAATCGCACACTACTCTAATTCTTTCGGCTCGGTGAACTTTCTTTTAGCGACAACTATAAAATTATTAAAACAACCATAAAAAAACATTTATGTTCAACTTACCAGTAACGTAAGAAAAAGAGTGGGTTTGGTCTCCATATCCGCATTAATCCACCGTTTATAATTCATGTGGACACCTAATTTCCATTTAGAGTTTATGGCGTTTCCCTTCCATATAATCAGCTAGTGTGGTCACAATCCATCGTTGTTCAAACTGCCGCGACCTTTGCGTCACTCTTTTCAGCCATTCCCAGACCTGCAATTAGATAAACATTCATTAGTAACGCACATATACGCAGTAACGGCGCTAGCGAACCAACACCGTTACCAAACATAAATTGTCTTATCAAGTCTTTTATACTGTAAAATAGATGATCTAACTATCACTGATAAAAGGCTACAGTTCATTATGGCACATGTTAAATTTAGCAAACAAAATGAACAAAATTAAAAATTTTAATAAATGAACTTTAGTTTTTACTTCTTTTAATGTCTTTTAAAAAGATTTTTTTTCATGCTAGAAATTAATTACATGCGAAAAAAAGCCATAATAGAAAAGTCGGATGGTCTAATTACGGGTCGGGATTGGATTGTCTCCCGCCGTAAGACCGGGAAGCTTCTCCTCGGTCACGACAGTTAATATTTGTTAATTTGTAATATAAAATGATTGCCATAAAAACATTGTCAATATAAAAAAAAAAATTCGTTTCAACAAAAAATAAACTCCGTCCGTCAAATTGTATATTTAAATAATCATGTGATGATTTGAACATGTCGTCATATGATGCAGGAAATTCGTGGTGTTTCGGTTATGAGTACCGTACATTCTTAATCCATACACAGCACGTCTTGAGTTAGGTATCGCGTTTCAAATGTAGCAAGTAGCTCGTAATAATGGAGAGATTTTATTCCTATATCTAGGTGAAGTAAAAAAGCAATCGGGTGACCTTCTTTCGAATATTATTCAGTTGATTTTTTGTTCGTGCTTTTTTATTCATGTTTAGAGCAGAGCTGAGCTGCCCTAAAATCGGATATGAAGCTTAGGTTTGACAGTAAATATTCTTAATTTACTCGTTGATTTCATTTTATAATGCAATTTTAATGTTTTAGGGAATTGGATGTTCTAGTTCATTTGATCTAACTTCAAACGTGGGCACGAGTGATAGTTTTGGAAAAGAGGATGTTATTCTTAAGTAAAAGCGTACACAAAACAATGAAACTTCAAACGTCGACGACTTGTTTCGTTTAACCCTTCATGCTTTGATGACTGGTGATACTCAGAAAAAAACTGAAAACTCATTGCTCGGCGAAGGAGCTCTTGAACGGTGCAACGTAGAAGAGTTGGGGCGCCGTGATGGCTTTTAAAGGTGGATCCATTCTCTGGAGTACTGAATGAAGGTGCCGATCCGTGGTCATGATGACAGCCGCCGGTGCTGTCCTGGTCGACGAACAGCCGAGACAGTGATGGCAGATGACGTGCACGAAATTAGACACAACTATATTTACGGAGACGGACATGGTTGTGTTGATTTTTTTCTTGTATTTCGATTCTGTTACTCTCGTTGGCGACCATCAGCAGAGAGTAGATGACGAGTTGGCCGCCAAGAAACGGCTCAATCGCTGCTACAAACAGTCTTTTGCCAATCTAAAGAAATTTGAACTATGCACGATGAGCGGTTTAAATTATTCATACAAAGATGGGTGCCTTGCCTGATTTTTGCGGATCGTTATCACATCTTCCATTAACTTCTTGCGAGCTAATCTTTCCGTTTCCACTCTAATTCTCGTTTTACTCATTGTTTTTTTGGCCTCTTCCCACTATTACTGAACTATCACGTGGTCAGTTCTAGAGAAGAACCATTAAGAGTGAAGAACAAAGTCCGTTGATTGTTGGTCAAGGTGTTGCCACCAGATTTTTCCATTAGGATTCATAAGAATTGCATAAAATACGTGTCCGCATTTCATATCCGACGCTTAAATCAACATGGAATCAACCACGCCCATTTGGCAGTCTCTTACGAATACCTGAGAATCCCCCCATCTCTCCCATCCCAGTACGTTTTCATCTTTACAGAATACCGTAGCAGAAACGAGTGCCAGTCTGCATCAGCCGACAGGTAACCAGTAAACCCTATACTTTTATGTATGTTTTGCAATTTCGAGACCTATCCTCGTAAACAACTGATTACAAAGAAATAATCGAGAAAGGATAGAACGAACAAGAACTTTACGACACGTAATTTTTTGACGTAGTCCAGTAAGTGACACACGGTTCATGCGTCCATGGCGCAGCTGAAACATTGTGCCCCTAGCACGTGCGTTAATGCAACGCACGCAAGTACCCAAGTCGACCAGAACATTGAGCCAGGTTTTACGTGGTCATTATAATATTTGGACGTTGAGCTCGACGGTATGTAGCACAACCACCTACCAAATGAGTTCGTGTATCTATTGCAAAGATTTCATATTACACAGGCTGTATTCGTATGCCGCATTTCATCCCGGAGCTGGATCGCACACCTCACACAGGTGTTGCCTTATTCCATGCAATGTTTTGATGCATCACCGGCTTTCGCTCGTTAGTAGCGCCACACGTTTCATAAAGGTGACTGCGCACACTAACAGGGTTTTGTACGCACTCTTTTCTATCAGTGGCTCTCGGTCTGTGCGTCACTTCTTTTGAATCAAAATCTGTATATAAAACGGAGGACGCTGCACCTGCCCCAGTCAAGGTGGAGCATAACTTCCCTGGTCGCATTTCGGCACCTGCCCATGCACCAGTTGTTGTTGCAGCTCGTACTCCCGTTCAGGTTAAGATCTCCGTCGAGTTCGACTTCCCTGCTCCCATCTCCGCACCAGCTCCCACTCCCATCGTAGCTGTTGCATCAGATATTGTTGCTGCGAACAGTTCAACTAACGGCAAAATCTAATATTTCATTGAATCTTCTGCGCAAAAGCCACCTAGCAGTAGATCGAAGAGAATAATGAAACCCTTAGTAGCCGGGATTTGCGAACGTTCTATTATTTTCGGCACACGATTACCCCTACACGTCCCACTATTAAAATGTATTACATATACGTAATTATTTATTCAATTTAAAAACTATTAAGATAAATAGGGAACTGAATGAACAAAGCATAAATTTCATTTGTTCTTTTTATCACTGCGTTCGTTTTTGTAATCGAAATAAAGTATTTTCGTTCCATTGAAACGATTCAAAACTAAACTAGGATACTGGGATCAAACACTTTACTAATGGAAGAAACTATAGGTGTCCCCGTCGATTATAAAATGTAGATTAAATTTAATACGGATACGACATACAAGCCCACTCTTTTCTCGCGTGATTTTAGATTGCCTTTGATTCATATTAACATGTATTTTTTGTACCGATAATACAAGAGATGTCAGCGCATTCCGTACATGAATTTACATAATGTATTCAGTCAGGATTTTAATAATTTTGTATATCTTATAGCCTTCGGACAACATACAAGTCAGAATACACCATCAGCGAAGAGTCTCAGGCCCAGACGAAGATGGAAGGAGTCACCTACAATTCTTATGGAAAAGAATCGTACGGTGAAGCCCTAGGCAACACCAACAAAGGTTCCTCCTAATGGGTTTCACCTGAAAGCGAGAAGTTCACTTAGACCTGGGCTGCTGGCGTAGCTGGATTCCAGCCCAAAAGAGATTACTGCCTGTCGCTCCTGTCCATGAATACGAACTGCCAGTCGCTCCCGTTCACACCGCCTTTAACGGAAAGAGTTATAGGATTTACTAGATTTCCCGACACACGATTGAATATTTAAAACATGTCCTATAATTTATATCTGTAACATTGAACGCATGGTGTAAATATAAATTCAATCAACGTAGGAAACGCCTTTTAATTTTTACGAAATATTGCACAGGTTTACGCGTTTTGTTTTTATCGACGACCATGCAAAAATTTATCGGTAACGGGTTTGTGAACTACGGTTAGAATAGACGTTGCTTGTGGAATCGAACGCTACTCTAACTTCCGGCTCTCTACCCCACCATTCCACGGACATTCCCCGCGTGAGCGATGAATCATTTTATTGTTAGTAAACATTTTTTTTTGTATGAAAAAGCATTTTTTATTCAAAATAATTCAGCTGTATCAATTACGTATATCCTGCCATTTCCAACACGTAATTCTATCAAGTTGCTTTGATTCGTGCTTTGATGTGCGTGATTGATTTAAATATAATAAAAATATTTGCGAAGCTTAACTAACCCAAAAGAGTGGGATTGGTCATCACATCCGTTTTAATCCACCGTGTGGACACCTAATTTCCATTTAGAGTTTATAGC
Source organism: Daphnia carinata (assembly GCF_022539665.2). NCBI lineage: Eukaryota > Metazoa > Arthropoda > Branchiopoda > Diplostraca > Daphniidae > Daphnia > Daphnia carinata. The sequence goes on from NC_081331.1 coordinate 8,428,184, forward strand.
GTTTGCCTTCCATGGAACCATCCGGCGCGGTCACAATCCATCGTTATTTTACCTGCCACGACCTTTGCGTCACTCTTTCCAGCCATTCCTAGACCTGCAATTAGAATTAGATAATCATTAATAAGGCTACTATATACACGCAGTAACGGCGCTAGCGAACCAACACCGTTACCAAACATAAATTGTCTTATCAAGTCTTTTATACTGTATAATAGATGATCTAACTATCACTGATAAAAATCTACAGTTCATTATGGCACATGTTAAATTTAGCAAACAAAATGAACAAAATTGAAAATTTTAATAAATGAACTTTATTCTTTACTTCTTTTAATGTCTTTTAAAAAGATTTTTTTCATGCTAGAAATTAATTACATACGAAAAAAAAAGCCATAATAGGAAAGTCGGATGGCCTAATTACGGGTCGGGATTGGATCGTCTCCCGCCGTAAGGTCGGGAAGCTTCTCCTCGGTCGTCACTAGGTGGCACGTGACTAGCACGCATAACTAAACCGTTCAATTCCTGTAATTGTGCCGGTCTTGCAACGTTGGCAATATTATCAGAGAAAACGTGATTAGTAGCTTAGTTGATGTAATTGGTGTAAAACCGGTCACCTTCGTCGCTTTGTTTTCGACGAATGGCAATGGCAGAAACCAGTGGTAACGAAGGTAACAACTGCCCTGGCTACGACATAAAGAAGTTCCATTCGTATAAGGAAACATTTGTTTTACTACTACTCAGATCATTGCCTTTTACGGAAATCAAAACATACTTTGCGTTTATATCTCATCAATAAATTACATTTGGATGGCTCACGCCCTTCAATTTTCACGGAGGAAAGAGTGTACAACTTAGTAACCAGGTCCAGTGCGCGAATAAGGGAGAGCAGGGGCAACTGGGAGTTCGTATTCGTGAACGGGAGCAACTGGGAGCTCGTATTCGTGAACGGGGGCTACAGGCAAATGGTCACCTTTGGGCTGGAATCCGGCATCATCAGCGGTCCAGGTCAAAGTGAATTTCTCACCCTCAGGAGACACCCAGTAGGAAGATCCTTTGTTGGTATTTCCTAGGACTTCACCGTACGATTCTTTTCCGTAAGAGTCGTAGGTGACTCCTTGCATCTTCTTCTGGACCTGAGACTCTTCACGGGTGGTGTAGTCAGACTGGGCATAGCTGTGAGTTGGAATAATTATTTATTTTAAAATGTGATTATCTTTAAATCTTGAATTAATGAATATAAAAAATAAACTTACCTCCACTGGCTGCTGCCATCGAGGTTGCGCTCATCAGATTGGCTGGTGATCGTAATGTCAGCGTATTTGTTATCCTTGTTGTAGACTGGTGCGGAGTAGGCTGGTGCGGTGTAGGCTGGTGCGGTGTAGGCTGGAGCGGAGTAGGCTGGAGCGGAGTAGGCTGGAGCGGAGTAGGCTGGTGCGGAGTAGGCTGGTGCGGTGTAGGCTGGTGCGGTGTAGGCTGGTGCGGTGTAGTTTGGTGCAGGGTAGCTTGGTGCAGAGTAGCTTGGAGCTTTGTACTCCGGCTTGTAGCTGGATGGAACAGCGGCAGCGATGGCCAAGAAAGCGGCGATGATGATCTACGAAAAGAAATTGATAAGCAATGAAACTGTTAAGTGATAAAATCAAAAATAAAATGCCGTTTACAAGTTTCATGTTGACTGCTGTTGAGGAGTTGAACAACTGATGGCTTCAATTACTTTCAGTCAGGCATAAATAGCGGAGAAAAATATTGGCTGTGTTCGTTTTCTATTTCATTTCCTTTCTTGACCTAGTTCTGAAAGCGATGAGCATCGCCCTTTGGTGGTTAACTATGCTTCACATTCCAGGCCATGGCTATTGCAATGCAGTGATTGCATTCGGTAAATAGCACCAAAAGATAATATGCTTGTCCCAATAATTCAGCAACATTGTCATCTAAAACTTGTATTCATAGAATTGAACATACAGTCGTCCTTATTCGTGATTCACGCTACCATACGTTTGTGCTGGAGTAGCAAGGTACTCAGCTAAAGATGCTCAGAAGTTGTTATCCCTAACTACAAGTTGGTTTTTCTAAAACAATTCTGTAATGTGGCTGATGTGAAAAGTGAGAGTGCTCTATTCTTGAACAACGCCCAAGTCTAGTTGCTTGAATGAAATCTGGCTGCCAGAACAACTAGGTCAATCGAATGTAATTTAACATTCACTTGACTATATAAGACCAGAAATGGAGAACCATATGCATCAATTGTTCATCAAATCAACCTAGTCCAACATGAAACTTGTAAGGCAATTAATTCTTCATTATTTCCGATTACAATAAAATATTTATGAGTTTTAATTAACGACGATACTTTGCCGCCAGTTCTTCGTCGCCACTTTCTTGGCTGTGGCTGCCGCTGTTCCATCCAGCTACAAGCCGGAATACAAAGCTCCCAGCTATCCTGCGCCAAGCTACCCTGCACCAAAGTACCCTGCACCAGCCTACTCCACACCAGCCTACCCAGCACCAGCCTACCCAGCACCAGCCTACCCAGCACCAGCCTACCCTACTCCCAGCTACAACAAGGATAACAAATACGCCGACATCACCATCACCAGCCAATCCGATGAGCGCAACATCGATGGCAGCAGCCAGTGGAGGTTAATCAAATTTCATACTTTATGCTCATTAATTTAAGAATTAAAGAAACTCATTCGAAAAATTCAATCATTTCAATCCACAGCTATGCCCAGTCAGACTACACCACCCGCGAAGAATCTCAGGTACAGAAGAAGATACAAGGAGTCATCTACGATTCTTACGGGAAAGAATCGTACGGTGAAGTCTTCGGCAACACCAACAAGGGATCTTCCTACTGGATCTCCCCCGAAGGCGACAAGTTCACTTTGACCTGGGCTGCCGATGAGGCTGGTTTCCAGCCCAAAGGAGATCACTTGCCCGTCGCTCCCGTCCACGAATACGAACTCCCAGTCGCTCCCGTCCATGAATATGAGCTCCCAGTTGCTCCCGTTCACATCCCCTTCAATGGAAAGGGTTACAAGATCTACTAGATTTCCCGACACGCGATTGAATATTAAAAACATGTCCTATAATTTATGTCTGTATATCGAACGCTTGGTGTAAATATCAATGCAATCAACGCAAGAAAACGCCTTTTATTTCTACAAAGTATTGCACAGCTTTACACGTTTGTTTCTATAGATGGCCATGCAAATATTTGTCGTAACGAGCTTGTGCACGTCGTTTATGGAATCGCACACTACTCTAATTCTTTCGGCTCGGTGAACTTTCTTTTAGCGACAACTATAAAATTATTAAAACAACCATAAAAAAACATTTATGTTCAACTTACCAGTAACGTAAGAAAAAGAGTGGGTTTGGTCTCCATATCCGCATTAATCCACCGTTTATAATTCATGTGGACACCTAATTTCCATTTAGAGTTTATGGCGTTTCCCTTCCATATAATCAGCTAGTGTGGTCACAATCCATCGTTGTTCAAACTGCCGCGACCTTTGCGTCACTCTTTTCAGCCATTCCCAGACCTGCAATTAGATAAACATTCATTAGTAACGCACATATACGCAGTAACGGCGCTAGCGAACCAACACCGTTACCAAACATAAATTGTCTTATCAAGTCTTTTATACTGTAAAATAGATGATCTAACTATCACTGATAAAAGGCTACAGTTCATTATGGCACATGTTAAATTTAGCAAACAAAATGAACAAAATTAAAAATTTTAATAAATGAACTTTAGTTTTTACTTCTTTTAATGTCTTTTAAAAAGATTTTTTTTCATGCTAGAAATTAATTACATGCGAAAAAAAGCCATAATAGAAAAGTCGGATGGTCTAATTACGGGTCGGGATTGGATTGTCTCCCGCCGTAAGACCGGGAAGCTTCTCCTCGGTCACGACAGTTAATATTTGTTAATTTGTAATATAAAATGATTGCCATAAAAACATTGTCAATATAAAAAAAAAATTCGTTTCAACAAAAAATAAACTCCGTCCGTCAAATTGTATATTTAAATAATCATGTGATGATTTGAACATGTCGTCATATGATGCAGGAAATTCGTGGTGTTTCGGTTATGAGTACCGTACATTCTTAATCCATACACAGCACGTCTTGAGTTAGGTATCGCGTTTCAAATGTAGCAAGTAGCTCGTAATAATGGAGAGATTTTATTCCTATATCTAGGTGAAGTAAAAAAGCAATCGGGTGACCTTCTTTCGAATATTATTCAGTTGATTTTTTGTTCGTGCTTTTTTATTCATGTTTAGAGCAGAGCTGAGCTGCCCTAAAATCGGATATGAAGCTTAGGTTTGACAGTAAATATTCTTAATTTACTCGTTGATTTCATTTTATAATGCAATTTTAATGTTTTAGGGAATTGGATGTTCTAGTTCATTTGATCTAACTTCAAACGTGGGCACGAGTGATAGTTTTGGAAAAGAGGATGTTATTCTTAAGTAAAAGCGTACACAAAACAATGAAACTTCAAACGTCGACGACTTGTTTCGTTTAACCCTTCATGCTTTGATGACTGGTGATACTCAGAAAAAAACTGAAAACTCATTGCTCGGCGAAGGAGCTCTTGAACGGTGCAACGTAGAAGAGTTGGGGCGCCGTGATGGCTTTTAAAGGTGGATCCATTCTCTGGAGTACTGAATGAAGGTGCCGATCCGTGGTCATGATGACAGCCGCCGGTGCTGTCCTGGTCGACGAACAGCCGAGACAGTGATGGCAGATGACGTGCACGAAATTAGACACAACTATATTTACGGAGACGGACATGGTTGTGTTGATTTTTTTCTTGTATTTCGATTCTGTTACTCTCGTTGGCGACCATCAGCAGAGAGTAGATGACGAGTTGGCCGCCAAGAAACAGTCCCCGCCTCATAAAGTCGACCAATCGAGAAGAATTAGGGAAGCATAGAAGATGTTCTTTTGCAGGACGAGTAGTTCGTTAAAAAGGTTTGAATGGAACGAGATGAACGGCTCAGGCCTGGGAAAAGAGAAGCGCCGTTCTACTGTGAAAGCTCACGACTTTTTCCGAACGAGCTTCGTAGGTAACTGAAAACAGTCGGACATTTGTATGTTTTGCATGGTATTGCGTAAGTAGACGTTTGCATCGGCAAATGTTAATATAACACAGTCTCTTTTCTGATATTGAACGTCTGCTATGAGCGCAGCTTCTCTCAGTCTATCGCCAAATGGTTTTCAACGAAAGCCTCAGTCGACTTAATCATTTCAAGTTGACTTTGTTCGTGCAATTGGCGTTGGCACGTTTTCGCCATCGCTTTGGCATTTTGACCTCATATTCTTTCCTAAACATAATCTTAAAAAATCAACACGGAGTTTCTTTCATCGTTGTGCACAATTCAATTGCGTTCTTCTTTTTAAGTAGTGGCGAAGGCTAACGCAGGTGTCCAATGTGATGGAAAAAAGGAATATAATTCCGAGTAGGCCTACTAACATCTTTGATGAGGTAACGAACGTGTTATGCAGGGTCAAACAAAAAAAAAATTCATTTCGGAACCAAGTGGTTCGAAATGATAATATACAAATGTACGTGGCTTTGTCGCTAATAATTTTTCTCTTTCATTTTTCCCTTTTCGTTTGACTAATTACGTTGTTGTCAAGAGAACCGCTTGGCAACGTCAGTCACGTCGTCCTTGCATCTGCCAAGATTCTACGTGATTGTGGCCAATTTGGTAACACGCAAGAAAGAACGCGGTACAACCGATCGATGTGATGGTTTTCTTGCAGTGCCTTTGAATGTCGCAGAAATGACAGACCCATTTCCGCCATTCTTCCTTCCCTCGTCAACCTTATACTACTAGTATTAAGCATGATGATACCGGACCTTAAATAAATTTGATTACGCGTTTCCTTTTTTTTTCTATGACTTATTTCAATGAATCGTTTCCCCAGCCAAGTCATCCAGACCTCCATTCTTGTTTCTATTTCGGCCCAAATCAAAATTATCCCCTTTCTGACAAACTATTCGACAGTGTTTAACCTTTCTACTTTTTTATTACCATGTAGACTTCAGCAATATCGAGCAATCCTATCGAAAGAGATCCGTCAAAAATTCGAAACGAATTTTTTTTTTATATTGACAATGTTTTTATGGCAATCATTTTATATTACAAATTAACAAATATTAACTGTCGTGACCGAGGAGAAGCTTCCCGGTCTTACGGCGGGAGACAATCCAATCCCGACCCGTAATTAGACCATCCGACTTTTCTATTATGGCTTTTTTTCGCATGTAATTAATTTCTAGCATGAAAAAAAATCTTTTTAAAAGACATTAAAAGAAGTAAAAACTAAAGTTCATTTATTAAAATTTTTAATTTTGTTCATTTTGTTTGCTAAATTTAACATGTGCCATAATGAACTGTAGCCTTTTATCAGTGATAGTTAGATCATCTATTTTACAGTATAAAAGACTTGATAAGACAATTTATGTTTGGTAACGGTGTTGGTTCGCTAGCGCCGTTACTGCGTATATGTGCGTTACTAATGAATGTTTATCTAATTGCAGGTCTGGGAATGGCTGAAAAGAGTGACGCAAAGGTCGCGGCAGTTTGAACAACGATGGATTGTGACCACACTAGCTGATTATATGGAAGGGAAACGCCATAAACTCTAAATGGAAATTAGGTGTCCACATGAATTATAAACGGTGGATTAATGCGGATATGGAGACCAAACCCACTCTTTTTCTTACGTTACTGGTAAGTTGAACATAAATGTTTTTTTATGGTTGTTTTAATAATTTTATAGTTGTCGCTAAAAGAAAGTTCACCGAGCCGAAAGAATTAGAGTAGTGTGCGATTCCATAAACGACGTGCACAAGCTCGTTACGACAAATATTTGCATGGCCATCTATAGAAACAAACGTGTAAAGCTGTGCAATACTTTGTAGAAATAAAAGGCGTTTTCTTGCGTTGATTGCATTGATATTTACACCAAGCGTTCGATATACAGACATAAATTATAGGACATGTTTTTAATATTCAATCGCGTGTCGGGAAATCTAGTAGATCTTGTAACCCTTTCCATTGAAGGGGATGTGAACGGGAGCAACTGGGAGCTCATATTCATGGACGGGAGCGACTGGGAGTTCGTATTCGTGGACGGGAGCGACGGGCAAGTGATCTCCTTTGGGCTGGAAACCAGCCTCATCGGCAGCCCAGGTCAAAGTGAACTTGTCGCCTTCGGGGGAGATCCAGTAGGAAGATCCCTTGTTGGTGTTGCCGAAGACTTCACCGTACGATTCTTTCCCGTAAGAATCGTAGATGACTCCTTGTATCTTCTTCTGTACCTGAGATTCTTCGCGGGTGGTGTAGTCTGACTGGGCATAGCTGTGGATTGAAATGATTGAATTTTTCGAATGAGTTTCTTTAATTCTTAAATTAATGAGCATAAAGTATGAAATTTGATTAACCTCCACTGGCTGCTGCCATCGATGTTGCGCTCATCGGATTGGCTGGTGATGGTGATGTCGGCGTATTTGTTATCCTTGTTGTAGCTGGGAGTAGGGTAGGCTGGTGCTGGGTAGGCTGGTGCTGGGTAGGCTGGTGCTGGGTAGGCTGGTGTGGAGTAGGCTGGTGCAGGGTACTTTGGTGCAGGGTAGCTTGGCGCAGGATAGCTGGGAGCTTTGTATTCCGGCTTGTAGCTGGATGGAACAGCGGCAGCCACAGCCAAGAAAGTGGCGACGAAGAACTGGCGGCAAAGTATCGTCGTTAATTAAAACTCATAAATATTTTATTGTAATCGGAAATAATGAAGAATTAATTGCCTTACAAGTTTCATGTTGGACTAGGTTGATTTGATGAACAATTGATGCATATGGTTCTCCATTTCTGGTCTTATATAGTCAAGTGAATGTTAAATTACATTCGATTGACCTAGTTGTTCTGGCAGCCAGATTTCATTCAAGCAACTAGACTTGGGCGTTGTTCAAGAATAGAGCACTCTCACTTTTCACATCAGCCACATTACAGAATTGTTTTAGAAAAACCAACTTGTAGTTAGGGATAACAACTTCTGAGCATCTTTAGCTGAGTACCTTGCTACTCCAGCACAAACGTATGGTAGCGTGAATCACGAATAAGGACGACTGTATGTTCAATTCTATGAATACAAGTTTTAGATGACAATGTTGCTGAATTATTGGGACAAGCATATTATCTTTTGGTGCTATTTACCGAATGCAATCACTGCATTGCAATAGCCATGGCCTGGAATGTGAAGCATAGTTAACCACCAAAGGGCGATGCTCATCGCTTTCAGAACTAGGTCAAGAAAGGAAATGAAATAGAAAACGAACACAG